>NW_013574328.1:432-849 GCF_000499745.2 Eimeria mitis | reverse complement strand
TGCTGCTGTTGCTGCTGCTGCTGCTGTTGCTGCTGCTGCTGCTGCTGCTGCTGCTGCTGCTGCTGCTGCTTCAGGTTTGCTTCTGTATCTTCTTCTAGCTGTGCAGCAGCACGGGGTGTATCGGGAGCTGTTGCTGCGAGGTCATCACAATAGAAAGGAGAGAAATTATCTGCTGCTGCTGCTGCTGCTGCTGCTGCTGTTGCTGCTGCTGCTGTTTCGTTTCCTTCATGCTTTAGACGCTCAGAGAAGGAATCCTCATTGCTGCTGCTGCTGCTGCTGCTGCTGCTGCTCCCCTGCTGCTGCTGATCCCCTGCTGCTGCTGTTGCTGCTGCTGCAACTGGCGCTACGGCTTCCGTCGTCTCTGCATCCGAATCATCACGGCATGCAAACCCTTGCTGCTGCTGCTGCTGCTGTTGC
>NW_013574328.1:0-154 GCF_000499745.2 Eimeria mitis | reverse complement strand
GCTGCTGCTGCTGCTGCTGCTGCTGCTGCTGCTGTTGCTGCTGCTGCAGTTGCAGGTGCTGCTGCTGCTGTTGAATGTACTGCTGCGGCAATGGAGGCCTGCGTGTTGCAGCTGATTGTTGCATTTTGTCTGCAGCAGCAGCAGCAGCAGCAGC
>NW_013574327.1:1851-3113 GCF_000499745.2 Eimeria mitis | reverse complement strand
TATATATATATATATATATATATATATATATATATATATATATGTATATATGTATATATATATATATATACATATATACATATATATGTATATATATATATATATATATAATGAGATTATATAACATTAATATAATACAATATAAAATAAAGGAAAATAAAGTATAGCAAAATATAAAATAAAACAAAATAAATAAAATAAAAATAAAATAATATACAACAAAACAAGCAAAAAACAGAAACAAAATAAAACAAAATAAAATAAAATAAAATAAAATAAAACAAACTAAAATAAAATAAAATAAAATAAAATAAAATAAAAATAAAATAAAATAAAATAAAACACGGCAGGGTACACAACCTAATTCGGGTGTCTTTTCATGTAAATTATAAAAAAAGCAAAAACCATCAAAAAAAGATAAAAAAAAGCGAAACAAAAAAACCAAAAAAAACCAAAACAAAACAAAACTAAAATAAAACAAAATAAAATAAAATAAAATACCTTCAGGGCAAGGAACACACCCTAATTCGGGTGTCTTTTCATCTATATGGTATCCTTTAGCGCATATACATTGCTCCTCTGTTGTTGACCCCTCAGCAACCGTTGATTTATTTTCTCCACATGGTTTGCATGCAGTGAGTCTTTCATTTGGGGCTTGTTTAATTAAATTAATATTATTATAAGTCCCCACGGGGCACTTAGCGCACATATTATTTGTTATATAGTGGCCGTTCTTACATGCTATATAAAAAGATATATTTGTATATATTTCGTTTACTATACCCTGGCCTACTATGGTTATATTTATTTGTGTATTTGTTTGTGGGGGAGGATATAGATGCAGAGATAGAGTTCCTTTTATTCTATCTATTGATGCTATTAGATTTATATAATTATAATTTGTTGTGTCTGGGTTTATATAAAAATAATTAAATGAAGACAAAGACAAACCACCACCTATAAGGGGTTCAAGTGTTACTGTGTCTCCTATAAAAAACCAATCAGGATGAGAATAAGTAAATGCAGGGGCTATAGTAGTAGCATCAATGGAGACAGATTGAATATATATATTATATAATATTTTTCTATATATCACAAGCCGAACAAAATCTAAATTACTTTCTCTTTCTCCTACTTCTATTAAATGTATTAAACAAGGAATACCTAAATCTATACTACCACTGTATATTGAACTACTGTGCTCGTCTGCATGTCCCCCCCCAGAAGGAACAAACAAATCCACTGTTGTTTGGTCTTCCTAT
>NW_013574327.1:1546-1810 GCF_000499745.2 Eimeria mitis | reverse complement strand
TTTTTTTTTTTTTTTTTTTTTTTTTTTTTTTTTTTTTTTTTTTTTTTTTTTTTTTTTTTTTTTTTGGGGCTCTGGGTGCTTTTTTATGCTTTTTTAGGGTTTTTGTCTTTTGGTGGTTTTTATTTAGTTTGTTATTTACTTATTTAGTTCGTTTTTTATTTTTATTTTTTACTTTTTTTTATTTATATACATGTAGGCAAATATATGTTAATAAAAATATATACAAATAATATATATATGTATACAGCAAACAAAAACAGATAC
>NW_013574327.1:0-1230 GCF_000499745.2 Eimeria mitis | reverse complement strand
AGAACGAAGAGAAGTGTCTCCCCATTATATTTGAAAGCAACAATATCAATAGGCCTGGCTATTCTGTTTTCTTGAGTTCCTACTTTATATATTTCATCAATAAGTGTATTTGTTTGTGTTTGTGCATTTATTTCTATTTGTATAATTCTGTCTCCATCTCTATCGGCAATAAAACAATCATATACACCCCAAGCATCTATATTTATATTATTTGTATCTGTTTTTATTGATGCTGTTGCTGCTGCTGCTGCTGCTGCTGCTGCTGCTGCTGCTTCTGCATATGAAGAAAAAGATGATGAAGATATACCACCCTCATCTATAGATATTTTTTCCTTGTCTTTGCGCAGACAAGCTAAACTTGTGGGGTGTTGTAGGGGCCTACTGAGTCCCCCCCAGGTGTCTCTTTCTTCAATAAGAGACAAACTGTCTCCATCAAGCCATATAAATTTACCCCCTTCTGAGTCGAGAAGAAGAATAGAGGGACCTGTGAGTGTATTTATATCTTTATAAACAGTAAATAAACAACAAGGAGACAGAAGAGACAAAGAGGAGACAGATACAGCTGGTGATGTCTCTATAGAGCTAGGGTCTCTTGCATCATATTTATATACTGCTGCTTTTTTTCCTTTTTCTATTGCATATAAATAAAACTCTTTATATGTTATATGTGTTGTTATAGATACCCAGTTTTGTTTATTTATAGAAAAAATAAGAAAAGGAGACACATCATCTCTCACCCATAGCTGTATATACACCTGGTGTATATACACCACAAAAGTAATAGTTTTAGCGAACTCTCCCTCAATAAATAATTTATTTTTATTTATATTTATTTTATTTTCTTTATCATTATAAAACCAATGAAAACCAATAGGACTATAAGGATAAATTAATATAGAATGTATAGATACAGGTGTCTCCTTTTCTCTTTCTTTTGTCTCCTTTATTAAACCTATTATATTACTCGCTCTATATAAAACAAAATCCTCAACTAAAGCTAAACCCCCAAACACAAACTCAGAAGAACCCACAAAAGATATACACACATGCAGACCCGTGTCGGCGGCTAGCGTGGCTCCCTCCTGGGCTACTAACAACAAGCCGCTGCAGCCACACACACACACATATATAAATATATTATGTTTATATTTATATATATATATATTATATATATATGTATACATATTAGATTTATATTTATACGTATATATATATATATATATATATATA
>NW_013574326.1:1229-3204 GCF_000499745.2 Eimeria mitis | reverse complement strand
TCTCTTCTCCGCTGCTTCGTCGTCTTTGTTTGTTTCGCGCTCTCCTCTTTCTCGGTTTGGTGTTTTCTTTGCTTTTTTTGTTAATTATTAATTTATTTAATGGATATAACTAGTATAAGTAATATATTTATTTTAATTTGTTTCTTTTTTCTCTCTAGGCGTGTTGTTTCACCTCGATTTCGCCGCACTAAACCAACAAAGATGCAAAGGCATATGGGCCGCCGACTCTGTCTCCAGCGACTACGAAACATGGAGCCCTTCAGGTTAATTTTTTTCTTCTTTTTCTCTTTTTTATTTACTTTTTTGTTGTTCCTGAGCACCTCAGGTTTATTCTTTTCTTCTTTCTCTGTTTTTTTGTTTATTTTTTTGTTTGTTCTTCTCTGCTCTGTGTCTCCCTCTGTTTGCTTGCTGGCTGTTGTATTTACTTCTTTCAGGCAATCAGTCACTCCATTAACCAAGAGAACATTAATTAGTTCACTCAATTTAATTTTATTTTATTTTATTTTATTTTATTTTATTTTATTTTATTTTATTTTATTTTATTTTATTTATTTATTTATTTATTTGTTGCAGACGGACGCAGCGGGGAGAAGTGTATATTAGGGAAGCACATAACGTACACCCGGCGGAAACAAACGAGCGAATGTTTCAATGGCAGAGACTTTCAGCGACCCCGCAGTGTTGAGGTAAAGTTTATTCTTTTTTTGTTTCTTTTTGTTGTTTAGTTTTATTTTTTACTTCTTTTCGTTGTCTGTTTTTATATTTTGTTTCTTTTCGTTGTTTAATTTTGCTTCTTTTATCTCTTTTGGTTGCGTAATTTGTTTTTTTGGCTTTGTTTGGTTCTGCTCCGTTGTTTAAGTTGGCTTTGTTGTCTTTAGTTTCGTCAATTTGATTTATTTTATTTTATTTCCATTTGGTTATTCAGCCTCTCCACTCCGCTGCCCTTCTTTTAGCGTTTTATTTTTTCTGTTTATGTGTTGTTTGTTTAATATCGCGTTCATTGCGGTGTACATCCATCGCCTTTCTTCGCTGCATCGATTCAATCACCGCTCGTCGTCTGCATTGTTCTGTCCTTCTGTTTGAGCTTTGCTTGTAGTTGTGCTGATTGAGGTGTATGCACAGTTCTCTGTGTTTACACTTATCGGGGTGTATACGGTTACTGAGGTGTATTCACGGTTGTTTCAATTTGCATATATTGTGGTGTATTTACAGCTGTGTGTGTTTACATGTACTGGGGTGTATGCGCAGGTGTGCCCGTGCACAATGCAAGACTACGAATGCGAGTACGGCTTCGAGAGGGCCGTTGGCTCTGTTCACTGTCTGCCGACGGACGTCGCCGCTGCTGCTGCTTCGACTGCAGCAGGGCTTAACCAGCTAGCTGATGCTGAAGATGCAGCTGCAGCCGCTGCATGCACCTCCTCAGCATTCTTCTACACCGCAGCATACAGAAAAGTACGCCCAAACAGCAGCAACAAAAGCAACGGAAACAGAAACAACTGCACCAACAGAAACAGTAGTCGTTGTCTTCATCCGTATCTCCCCCCCTGTGCATATTTATCTTTCCTCTTTATGTCGCTCGATCTGTATATTTCGTCACTTCTATCATCATAACTGTTTCGTTTAATCAATATTTATCCTTATCTTTCCTTTCTTGTATTCCTTCATATTTGAAACTTTATTTTTCCTTATATCCACTTTTCTGTACATTTTCACCTCCAGCTTTCTGTATCTCTACTTCTCTTAATCTATACTTTCATGTCTTCATTTGCACCTCGTTATCTTTATTTCCATTTATATTTATTTATTCCTTTACATTTAAATCTCAATTTATTTTCATTTTTCTTATTATTTATTTCAGGTTCCTGGTGACGTCTGTGAGGGCGGGTGGGTGCCAGAGAAGGTGGCGGTGCCCTGCCCCGCTCATTCTCCGGTTAGCCGCGGCGGCAAATTGGTGTTATTGTTGATTTCTTTGATC
>NW_013574326.1:0-1129 GCF_000499745.2 Eimeria mitis | reverse complement strand
AACTACTTAGCCAGGACAGGGAGATTGAAGGCCTTCTTCAGAAATACGGGTCAGATAAACACACACAGCAAATACATAATAGTTCAACTAACGATCAGGCGATAGATAAGGGGTAGTTAGCAATGTTTGCTTTCGTTGCTTGTTGTTGCTTGTTAGGGTCGTTTGTTGTTGTTTATTATGGTTGTTTGTTACTGCTTAGCAGGGTTGCTTGTTGTTGCTTATTGGCGTTATTGCTTTATTGCTGGTTTAAGACCTCTGCAAACGTTTCAAATGCATGTTTGTTGTGTATTAGCTGCATTGACGTGACATTCATTTGCATTCTATCATTTCCATTCTTTTAGTATTTCCATGGTTTTGTTTTATTTTGTTTAGGCTTCGAGACATTTGCAAACGTTTCATATGCAATTGTTGGGAATGCCCCTGCGGCCGCTTGGAGCGATGAAGGCGGCGGCGGGAATCCAAGAAAGGGCGGGCACGGCGGAGAAGAAATGGAGGGGAGGGTACGCGGAACAGCGAAGTATGAACCGGAGTTGAGTTTTATTGATGCAGAACAGGTAAATCAATAAAAATATTGGAAGCAAAACCTAAAAGAGAAAAAAAAATGAAGCCACGTTTTTTCTTAGGGGTGGCGAGATTCTCCTTGCAGAGAGGGAAACACTAGAAATACGAATACACTATTAATTAAGTAATTATTCAAGTGTGTAATAAATCAATAAATTATTTATTCATTTATTTGAAAATAGAAAGAAAAAGAAGTGAACTGAAAAAAGATAGAGGACACGGCGCGGAAACTTTGAGGTGTCTGTACACCCCAGGAGCATGATGACAGTGTCGCCGTTTATTTCATTTCATGTTTATTATCTTGCAGTTAATTAATTCTTGAACTCTTTTGCTTCTAATTCATGTGGTTGTTTGTTTTTCTTTTATCTCACCTTTCATTAGTTACTTCATTCTTTCTTTTGTACTTCTCACTTTTTTTGTGTTTCTTCTTGCTGACGATCTTCTAGCCTTGCAGCAATTAATTTTTTAATTGCTTGACGCTTACTTCATATTTTTTTAATAATTAATTCTTCTTTTTTCATTGGCGTCGCCGCAGGACGATAACGAAGAAGATGCACCCCGTCTCTTG
>NW_013574325.1:2954-3295 GCF_000499745.2 Eimeria mitis | reverse complement strand
TGTTGCTGCTGCGACCGCTGCGGCTGCTGCAGCTGCTGCAGCTGCTGCAGCTGGGTGATCTGTCTCTTTTGCTGTTTTTGTACATTTCATGAGAAGGAGAAACGCTAGAAGGAGGCAGCAGCCGCTTTGTTTTGTGCTGCAGCAGTTTCACTGCTGCTGCTGCAGCAACAACAACTGCGCAGACGCACACCACGCGCAGCCACAGGCTGAATCTGACAAAGAAATAAATTGATTTATTTATTTCATTCTATTATTAAATTATAAAAACTAAACCGGATGCAAAGGAAAGAGGAATACCACCGCTTGCTGCTGGGGGTTTCGCCCAGTGCACTGCCGTCCTT
>NW_013574325.1:2045-2665 GCF_000499745.2 Eimeria mitis | reverse complement strand
ATAACAAATACCTGCAAGACGGCAGCATGAGAGCAATGAAAGCCACAGCACGAGGGCATCGCTCCCCCTCTTCAGCATCTGAAACCGTGCAAAATAATTTTTTTAATTTCTCCAGAATATCCCGTTTTTGTGGGTTTTATAATTTAATAATTAATGAAAAACATCATTTAGCGTTTAATAATTTAAAAAAGAGATTAAATGCAGGTGACCTCCGGCAGCTGAAACTGTGGTTACTGCCGCAGAGAAGGACCGATGTTATGGATGAAAGCCTTCAAAAGGAAACGAATAGCTCAAGTTTACAACTGAAATATGTGAATTTATTCTTTTTTTATGAGTTATTTCGACCCGAAACTCGTTATTTTATGTTTGTTTCCGGCAGCTTTCTCATTGAACACCTACCAACTACACCGTTCTGCAATGTCGCCGCAGCCGCCTCGTGCTACCTCAGGTGTATGTGCAGCTCACAGATCCACCGGTGCGTCAAGTTCAAATCTCCTTTCACTGAAATAAAGTCAGCGAATGCAACAAGCGTCAGTGCAGCCACACCTGTTCTAGTTTGTTCTGCAACGTCCCCCTCCCTCCTAGCGAAGACGCCAGCAGCTGCAGGCTGCTCACGCTTT
>NW_013574325.1:1820-1945 GCF_000499745.2 Eimeria mitis | reverse complement strand
CTTTCACTAAAATAAAGTCAGCGAATGCAACAAGCGTCAGTGCAGCCACACCTGTTCTAGTTTGTTCTGCGACGCCCTCCTGCCTCCTAGCGAAGACGCCAGCAGCTGCAGGCTGCTCACGCTTC
>NW_013574325.1:0-1720 GCF_000499745.2 Eimeria mitis | reverse complement strand
GTTGTAAAAACGCAACAGAAGGCAGAAGACAGTCACGCAGTACGGCGGGCTTCAAAAGAAAAGCTGCCTTGCTTGGTGGCTCGCCTCCTTCAATTGTGTTTTCTTTCGCCGAATGACTTCAGCAGAAGGTAAATAAAAGGGATTTTTATTCCCTCTTACGAGCTTTGCTGCAGGCTGCAGCCGCTGACAAACGAAGCAGCAGCAGCAGCAGCAGCAGCAGCAATAGTCGGTTCAAGAGGGTTCGGCTCTGCAACGAGGCAGCAGGTTTCTTGTTTCATTCTTTCAGCTGGAATGTGTCTTTGTTTTCTGTCTCCTGTTGTTGCATGCAATGCATGCACTGCATGCAATGCATGCACTGCATGCAACGCATGCATTGCATGCAACAACAGCAACACCACCTCAACAGCTTATGCAATGACATCTATCTTGACGCCGTATTTCACATTCTCTGCGTTCTGGCCTTTGGATACATCGAGCTGCGTGCCGACAGTGGCGTGCAGGTAGTTGCAGAGTTTGTGTGTAACTGCAACAGCAAGAAGTCCATTCTGCGATATCTTTGACTTGATCGCTGTGTCCTTCTCGTCGTTCATATACCAAAGCCCACCGAAAGTAATGTGGCTCTTATTCTCAGGAATACTGTATTCAATTTCAGCAGCAAGTTCTGCGCCGCGGCCATCCAAAGACCTTCCATTCACACTCCCAATTATCTTTCCAAACATCATGCTGCCTGCTGGAGCCCTGTAAACAAATAAATACAAAAACACAAAAAAAAAAAATTTTTGAATTTCAGGTGTATGTGTACAGGTGCGCGGGTGCGACTGACACGGACGTGCAACACCAGGAAACAAGTTTGTGCCGCAGATATAGATATATGTATAAATATTTCAAAGTTTAGTATTAAGAATTTAATTCCGGGATTTTAAAAAAGAAAAAATTCATAAACAAAAGCTTACGTCTTCACTGCTGCCATCCAACTGCCTCCCTTCAGCCCGGGCGTCGGTGCGGTGTAGGAAGCGCCCAATGCATACTTCATTCCAGAGGCATCTAGCTTTCCCGAGACTTCACCTGAAAACAAACAAAAAAAACAAAAAAAAGACGAAAATAAACAAATATATCACAAATAATCCACAAAAATAACAAAAAAATTCGTTGTTTTCAAGCTATAATCAAAGAAATTCACAAAAATTTTTTTGAATTCTTTGAAACAGTCAACCTATGAACAAGTTGATCCTTTGCAGGTGATTCAGTAAACATAAACAAAGAGCATGCAAACACGAAAAGAATATAAAGAATATAAATGTTATATTCATAAAATATTAAATAATATGAATGTTATATTCATATAATATTAAATAATATTAATATTATATTCATATTTCTTGAAATATTTTTTCGTGTTTCTGCTGCTCACCGCCGAAGCGGAAGCGGTCGTAGGTGAAGGTGCCAGAGGAAACGAAAGTCCTCATAACAGGGTTAACCTGAAATTGAAAAAGAAATTAAAAAACTTGAAATAAAATAAAATTAAAAAATAAAATAAAAATAAATTCTAAAAAAAAGAATTCAAAAAGCTGAAACTGTTCATGATCCACAGAACTGAAATATAGAACGAAAAGCTGAAAAAAAATTGAATTCAAAAAGTGAAATATAATTCTAATCAAAAACTCAGAAGAAATTAAATTAAAAAATAAAATTAAATTAAATTAAATTCAAAAGATCGAAT
>NW_013574324.1:1738-3115 GCF_000499745.2 Eimeria mitis | reverse complement strand
GGGAGTCGACTATCCCCCATAAGGTCCTCAAGCTCAATGGGGGGTTTGGTGACGGCCATAGAGGAGGAGAACAGCAGAAACAGAGGTTTACCGGGTTTAACTCGTTCCGAGGGTTTTGACGATGATTTCGTTTCAATAGCAACCTCAGCTCAGCCCCAGATGCATGCAGGGGGGGGGATCTCTCCCCCCCCCGCTAGTCTACCGGCCATGACCACTGGTCAGACCACTGGTCACCACTCCGCTGCACCAGCTACCTGGGGGCAGCTGCAGCAACACAGCTCAGCACAATACCCCACACGAGCCCAGCAGGTCCAGCCAGTGCTGCTGCCTCCTATGGGGGCGTCTCCATATGCTATGGATGCAGCAGGCAACAGGATAGTGCTTGGTCAGCCGCAGCAGCTGCAGCAGCAGCAACTGCAGCAGCAGCAGTTGGTGCTGCAGCAGCAGCAGCAGCTGCCAGCCAGAGGAGCTTCAGCACGCTTCAACTCCTTCAAAAGCTCAGCAGCAAAAAGAATAGATTTTCATCTCAAGCGGGGGATGGGGTCGTTCGTGTTGCTGTGGACCTCTTCTGCTGTTCTTCTCTTTCTCTTCTTACAAGAGTGAGGGTTTAGGGTTTAGGGTTTAGGGTTTAGGGTTTAGGGTTTAGGGCTGGTGGGTCTAGGGTCTAGGGTAGAGGGCTTCTTTCCATACACACAATCAACACGCCAGCAATGGTTTAGGGTTTAGGGTTTTAGGGTTTAGGGTTTGTCTTCACACAACCAACGCGCTTGTGAGGGTTTAGGGTTTAGGGTTTAGGGTTTAGGGTTTAGGGTTTGTGTGCAGGTTGGTGTTTAACTTCACNTGAGGGTTTAGGGTTTAGGGTTTAGGGTTTAGGGTTTAGGGTTTGTGTGCAGGTTGGTGTTTAACTTCACTTCGTTCAATGGCCGCTGCATCGGCCCCGTATTATACCCTCCTTGGACAGAGCCTGAAGCGACCCGCGAGGTGCGTAAACCCTAAACCCTAAACCCTAAACCCTAGACTCTAAACCCTAAACCCTAAACCCTAAACCCTAGGGGCTAGGAGCAAAGCCACAAGAAGCGGAGACTCTCACTTCTGGGCGGTTTGCAGCGTCTATTAGGGTTGATGTATTTTATTAGGTCCTTCTTAGGGTTAAAAGGGTTTAGGGTTTAGGGTTTAGGGTTTAGGGTTTGGGGTGTGTGTTCCAGCCGAGGTTGGTGTCTTTCGGTTACGGCGCATGCGAGTGGAATTTGGGGCTGCGTGACGGCATCTCTGCAGCAGAAGCAGCAGCACTAGGAGCACCAGAAGCAGCAGCAGCAGCAGCAGCAGCAGGAGCAGCAGGAGGAGCAGCAGGAGGAGCAGCAGCAGCAGCAGCAGCAG
>NW_013574324.1:0-1639 GCF_000499745.2 Eimeria mitis | reverse complement strand
TATCGAGAACCAGTGATTTCCGCTTTAGGGTTTAGGGTTTAGGGTCTAGGGTTTAGGGTTTAGGGTTTAGGGTTTAGGGTTTAGAGTGAGTTAAGGGTAGGATTTGTCTTGGTAGAGGGTTTGATTTGTGGTTGAGTGTTTTGTTGTTTAGGGTTTAGGGTTTACGATATGTATAGCGTAGAGTGATGTTTTCTTTGTATTAGGGTTTAGGGTTTAGGGTTTAGGGTTTAGTGTGTGTATTTGGGGTGTATGTACAGCTCGTATACTCTCTACCCTGGGGGCCCTAGACACTAACCTCATTCGTAACTATGGTGAGGTGTATAGGGTCTTCTGGGCCTCTCTGCTGCATGGGGGCTGGGTGCATCTCACTATAAATATATTTTGTCAGGCGGCGGTCCTCTTTATCCTTGAACCCGTAAGCAAACCCTAAACCCTAAACCCTAAACCCTAAACCAACCCAGTTGCGACGCGTTGGCTGAGGGGTGAAGGTTTTCTTGGCGAGTTTAGGGTTTAGGGTTTAAGATGAACTGAAACCCTAAACCCTAAACCCTGTTGTGGCAGTCTTGTTTGGGATCTCCGAAATAGAGTTTAGGGTTTAGGGTTTAGGGTTTAGGGTTTAGGGTTTATGAGTTCAGGTGTGGGGTTTCTGGAGATGTCTGTTGACGTGGTTTATCAGCGCCATGTCAGGGAACCTCCTCAGCGCTGTCTTCGACCCCTGCACCACCACTGTCGGCTCCTCGGGGGCTCTATACGGCCTTTTGGGGGGTTTAGTACCTTTTGCAATAGGTGAGGGTTTAGGGTTTAGGGTTTAGAGTTTAGGGTTTAGGGTTTAGGGTTTAGGGTTTGGGGTTTAGGGTTTTAGTTTAGGGGCTTCGAAGGGCTCTCGGGGGCTCTATACGGCCTCTTGGGGGGTTTAGTACCTTTTGCAATCGGTGAGGGTTTAGGGTTTAGGGTTTAGGGTTTAGGGTTGTAGGCCTGGGCTGTCTACCGACCCAGCTGCAAGCGTGGCGGCGAGGTGAGCGTTGCAAGTTCAGGGTTTAGGGTTTAGGTTTTCCCCTGAAGGGTTTAGGGTTTAGGGTTTAGGGTTTAGGGTTTAGGGTTTGGTGTTCTCGCAGAGAACTGGGACNCTGAAGGGTTTAGGGTTTAGGGTTTAGGGTTTAGGGTTTAGGGTTTGGTGTTCTCGCAGAGAACTGGGACTTTCTGCATTATCCTTGGTGTGTGCTGGGCATCGTCATTATTGTTATTGTGAGTTGCAAACCCTAAACCCTAAACCCTAAACCCTAAACCCTCATTAAGCTGGAAGTATATATTGTTATTTTCAGTTGCAAACCCTAAACCCTAAACCCTAAACCCTCATTACACAGTAAGTATATTTTTCTCTGTAGCACGAATTTCCTGATCTCTCTCAGTATATAGGGTTTAAGATAAAGAATTTGAGGGTTTAGGGTTTAGGGTTTAGGGTTTAGGGTTTAGGGTTTGTGTGCAGGTGACGGCACAGCTCAACAGCATGGGGGGTTTCTCTACAGTAGATAATTTCGCTCATTTGGGTGGCTGTCTCGGCGGTATGCTTTTTGGGTTTGCAACGATATACACCCTGAGGTCTATCAGGTAAACCCCAAACCCTAAACCCTAAACCCTA
>NW_013574323.1:3255-3566 GCF_000499745.2 Eimeria mitis | reverse complement strand
CCCTAGGCCATCAACACTAAACCCTAAACCCTGAATATCGTAAACCCTAGACAGCAAAACCCGAAACCCTCAACGTAGAACACTAAACAATCCTAAGTTATAAACCATAAACCCTAAATACTAAACCCTAGAAAGTAAACCCTAAACCCTAAACCCTAAACCCTAAACCCTTTGTTGCGAGTATATGCAGGCTAAAGACAGGCCCCCACTCAATGACGCAGGCTGAGAAGGAGGTGTATGATGAGCTGCTAGCAAGCCACGAGCAAACAGAAGCAGCAGCAGAAGCAACAGAAGCAGCAGCAGCAGCAGCA
>NW_013574323.1:2372-2671 GCF_000499745.2 Eimeria mitis | reverse complement strand
CAGCAGCAGCAGCAGCAGCAGCAGCAGCAGCAGCAGAATTAATACAATGGCCTAATGCATCAGCTCAGCAACAAATAAAACAAAAAATCATTACAGAGAGAGAAGAACATTCATTCTCCATTGCCCCTGCATCTGCTGCTGCATGCGAGCAGCACACAGCAGCAGCAGCAGCAGCAGCAGCAACAGCAGCAGCAGCAGCAGCAGCAGGGGTGCTGATGCCAGCAGCAGGAGACAATTAAACAGAGACAGCATGCATGCAGCTCGATACACCTCACAAGGAGACAGCTGCAAGGAGATAG
>NW_013574323.1:1659-2190 GCF_000499745.2 Eimeria mitis | reverse complement strand
TTTTTTTTTTTATTTTTTTATATATTTGTTTATTATTATTTGTTGTTTATTGATTTCTTATATCTTTCTCTTTCTCTCTCCTTCGTTGTGCATTGCATGCATGCAGCAGATATACATAATATATTATTTATTTATTTGTTTGTTTATTTATTTATTTGTTTGTTTGTTTATCTGTGTGTACCTACTAAAACAAACTATATCTTCTCTTTTCTTTCTTTTTTTTTTCTTTTTCTTTTTATTCTGCTGCTGGTTGCGAGAGGAGGAGCCAAGAGCCCCCTTCTTTTTTTTTTTTGTTTTGGGGTGTACATACACCTCATGCATGTTTTGTTGTTTGTGTATTTGTTGTTTAGTCTGCTACAGCAGTATAAAAAAAAAGATAAAGAGATGCATGCGTTTATTTTATTTGTTTTTTTGTTTTGTCTATGAGCTGCAGAGATGCAGCAAGGCGCAGGCTTTCTAACCACCAGCAGCAGCAGCAACTACAGCAGCAGCAGCAGCAGCTGCTGCTGCAGCAGCAGCAGCGGCTATGTA
>NW_013574323.1:991-1559 GCF_000499745.2 Eimeria mitis | reverse complement strand
TTTTTTTATTTTTTTATATATTTGTTTATTGTTATTTGTTGTTTATTGATTTCTTATCTCTTTCTTTTTCTCTCTCCTTCGTTCTGCATTGCATGCATGCAGCAGATATACATAATATATTATTTATTTATTTATTTGTTTATTTATTTGTTTGTTTGTTTGTTTATCTGTGTGTACCTACTAAAACAAACTCTATCTTTTCTTTCTTTTTCTTTTTCTTTTTTTTTTTTCTTTTTCTTCTGCTGCTGGTTGCGAGAGGAGGAGCCAAGAGCCCCCTTCTTTTTTTTTTTGTTTTGGGGTGTACATACACCTCATGTATGTTTTGTTGTTTGTGTATTTGTTGTTTAGTCTGCTGCAGCAGTATAAAAAGAAAGATAAAGAGATGCATGCGTTTATTTTATTTGTTTTTTTGTTTTGTCTATGAGCTGCAGAGATGCAGCAGAGCGCAGGCTTTCTAACCACCAGCAGCAGCAGCAACTGCAGCAGCAACTGCAGCAGCAACTGCAGCAGCAGCAGCAGCAGCAGCTGCTGCAGCAGCAGCAACTGCAGCAGCAGCAGCGGCTCTGTC
>NW_013574323.1:282-891 GCF_000499745.2 Eimeria mitis | reverse complement strand
GAGATGCAGCAGAGCGCAGGCTTTCTAACCACCAGCAGCAGCAGCAACTGCAGCAGCAACTGCAGCAGCAGCAACTGCAGCAGCAGCAGCGGCTCTGTATTTTGTATCTCCTTTTTGTTTCCTTGTTGGTGGTTTGTTTCTTCTTTTAGTTAAGAGGCAAACGGCCCTCTGAGTCGCTGAGGTGTATATACACCCCACCGCATGCAAGCCAGCCCCAATGCATGCATGCATGCATGCATGCACGCATGCATGCATGCATGCAGCTGTACAGAGAGTGAAATACAACAGATAAGACGGCATATAGACACACAGATAATGTCTATAAGATGCCTCACATATTTTGGGGCTTGATCGCATGCATGCATGCATGCATGCATGCACAAAGATATGCATGCATGCATGCATACAAAATTATATATATGCATGCATGCATGCATGCATATGTTTATACAGAAAGTCTCTTTCTAGAGAGAGAGAACAGATGAGTTGTTGTTTATTATATTTGTTGTTATATAAATAAAAAAAAAAACTAAGTAAAAAATAAAATAAATAAATACAAAACAGGGGTACTGTGCACTCACCCTTCATCACCTGCTTGCTGCTGCTTCC
>NW_013574323.1:0-182 GCF_000499745.2 Eimeria mitis | reverse complement strand
AATGTCTATAAGATGCCTCACATATTTTGGGGCTTGATCGCATGCATGCATGCATGCATGCATGCATGCATGCATGCACAAAGATATGCATGCATGCATGCATATGAAATTATATATATATGCATGCATGCATGCATGCATATGTTTATACAGAAAGTCTCTTTCTAGAGAGAGAGAACAGA
>NW_013574322.1:571-3117 GCF_000499745.2 Eimeria mitis | reverse complement strand
ATCAGTCAAACTCTCTACGCTTCTGACCCCTGCAAGCGCGTCTGAGGCGCGTATGGTGCTGTAAAAGGATCCTTTCAAGTGGGCAACCGTACGCTTTGCCAAGGGTAAGGTCTTGAAACTTCACTTCTCCGTGATTTTGGCCTCCAGTTGCAGCATGAACAGGAAGAGCGGGGAGCTTCCGCCTTCTATCCCTGCGCAACTGAGCTGTCTTTCGCGACATTTAGGCAAAGGGTGACTTGGGCGAAGGTGAACTGAAGCACTTGTTCACCTTTCTGCTTGCCTTGCAGCGGCTCAGGGTACTCGGCCACACGGTGCAGTGTTTCAGTGAAGCGGCACTCGCGTGACTACCAAATGTAGGGGCAATGGAAGCAAAAGCGATTGATTTCAAGGCCTTTAATCCAGAAGATTTGCAACCAGATCCATCTTCGCAGACCGAAAATGCTGTCCAAAGGGATTCATACAGTCGACGAGTTCGCGGCCAAAACGCCACTTGGCGACCAGCCTTGTGGGTTGCTTTTGCTACTGCCCTGGTTTTCCTTGTTATGAANGCCAAAACGCCACTTGGCGACCAGCCTTGTGGGTTGCTTTTGCTACTGCCCTGGTTTTCCTTGTTATGAAATGCGCCGTGGAACTATCAATCAACAGGAGGGCCTCTGCAAGGGTATTGGCGGAAGGAGGTGGCAAATGGGATGATGGCGAACGGCGACCCCTGGCGCAGGGTGTAGGTCTACTTTGGGTTTTACGCCTGGAAGATGCAATATTGCTTTGTTTATTATGGGGATCTGACATGATCATGCTGTGTGCTGTATTTGCTGCACTATGTACAGGAACCCGACGAAGGGGAAGCCGCCTGCGGCGGAGGGAGCAGTTTGGGAGGAAGTGGTATCCGAAGGCGGCGGTCGATCTGGTCGAGTTTAAGGCGGCCAAGATCTTCACGTACCCAACAGGGGGCACCTGCAAAACCCTCTGAAGTGCAAGAAGTGTCCGAGCCAAGACCTTCCACGTCTGCTGCTGGTCCAGGTGGCATTGCAGACCAGGGAAACGAGCCAGTTCCNCCGAGCCAAGACCTTCCACGTCTGCTGCTGGTCCAGGTGGCATTGCAGACCAGGGAAACGAGCCAGTTCCTGCAGGGCGCCGAGTTCAACACCAAACTTCTGTACCCATTGGAGAACTCACGTCTGAGCATTATAGAGACGCCAATCAATACTATGCATTTCCACGGCTTGATTTAAGCGTGAGATACGGCATAGTGTCCAACTTCCCGACCAAGCAGCATTTCGAAGCGTAGCCCTACACAGATAACGCACGACACGCATCTTAATGTCGGAGAACAGCGGTTGACGGTTGACCTTTCACAGACAACTGTTGGTGCCAGTTCGTTCTTCGCATTGCAGGGACACCCACGATTGAAGAGATTATTGGAACATTTGCAACTTCTCCTAAAGAACCTTTACAACCTTCACCGGGACCCATACAAGGGTAATGCAGCCGCCGCACCAATGCTCCAATGTTATATCAGAAATACAGTGACGTGCCTGAGCTTCGAAAATACAGTGGCGCGCCTGAGCATGTTTCCAGTTGACACCAATACGTGCAGTGTACATATGAGTGCTCCGGTGGTAAATGCTTCTAACCTGAACATCCGCCCTTTCATTTGTTGCTTGAGCGTCCTGCAGGGGAACACCAGATCCGNAATGCTTCTAACCTGAACATCCGCCCTTTCATTTGTTGCTTGAGCGTCCTGCAGGGGAACACCAGATCCGTTGTTCGTTAAAGAATCGCTCTGGTAAAATGAAAATTTGCATAGCGATTGAAGAACTTGTGAGTTACTTGTGTCGTAACGCTCTTCATTAGTGCTTTCCTGCCCAAATCTGGCCTACAGTTAGAAACACGAGCAGGCAATTATTAGCCTGCCTAACAACGAGGGTGCGTTCGTCTGCGCGCAGAACTTAAGGAATGAAAGTATGCTTGAAGTACTTGCAGGTGATCTCTCCCCCGCTGCTTGGACCGGTTTGGAGGCTCGTTATGTCAGTTAAGCAGCCCCTTGCCCACCCTGTAACTACGCGTGTACTTGCAGAGCGCATGTTCGCGCCGCCATGCCGCATAACACTGCATTGTTACAGTTCATTTGTGTGCACGCAGTTTGCACGTGATGGAGCTTGTATACTCGAAGAGATGCTCTTCAGCGTGCTGACTGAAGCTAAAGAGACAGGCAGTGGGCGCTTCACAGAAACCGTCAAACAGACGATTCAGTTCTGTAGCGACTCTCCTCGTAGTATTTTCTTAGGCTGTCTGCAGCTGCGGAATGGCAGCTCCTGCGTGTGCCAGTTTACAACGATGAAGTCCTAGTGGGAATCACTGGGCTTGCATATATGTTGCGGTGTGGCTGCAGTGCCAGAAGGGGAAACCACTCGGTTATTTTTTGAGTTGCCGAAGCCAATAAGTTCGCCTTCCACGGGCAGCGTTATGCTCGAGGTCTACGGTAGGCTCAAAGTGGACGCATTATACTCCCACGGTTTTTGAGAATTCAGCCATCGTATAGAGAG
>NW_013574322.1:0-437 GCF_000499745.2 Eimeria mitis | reverse complement strand
GCTAGGGGAAATGCAGATGATGAAGGTATTGAGGAGTATATTCGACTTGCACGGCAGCAAAACCGCGAACTTTGCTAAAGCGAATATAAACGCTATGCATCGTGGACGAATCTGGAGCCTACTGTTCCCTTCGTGGTTCTCCGCTGTCTACGATGCTACGACATCATAGATGACGATTCGGGGGATTTCATCCTGTGAATTGCGTTATACGCGTCGTATGCATGCCCGACCATTTGCTTTAGGTCCCTTCTTTGTGTGTCTTTTCATTTACCGTGCGAAATGCTTCCCTTCCATGCATTGCAGTTTTGAGGCTTTTTGACACATGAAGATGCAGTTTATGGTTGGAACGAAGTTAGTTGGACTGCCGTCAGGCCAAAGAGTCTGTGCGTGGTGTTTCTTTGTCACCTCGCGAGAACCCGTACCGTGGGTCTTTTGTG
>NW_013574321.1:619-3121 GCF_000499745.2 Eimeria mitis | reverse complement strand
ATATATATATATATATATATATATATATATATATATATATATATATATATATATATATAAACACAAATATGTGTGTTTTGGGTTTTATATTTTTATACACAGCAAATAAAAATAAATAAAAATAAATAAAACAACCAAGCAAATAAATAAAATAAATAAATAAAATAAATAAATAAATAAATAAATAAATAAAAACATACTTCTATGGCTTGCAAGAGTTTATCAACTAAATAAAACAAACAAACAAATAAATAAAATAAATAAAAATAAATAAAAATAGAACAAACAAACAAACAAACAAACAACCAAACAAACAAACAAACAAACAAATAAATAAATAAATAAAATAAAAATAAATAAATAAAATAAAAATAAATAAATAAAATGAAAATAAATAAATAGAAACATACTTCAATGGCTTGTAAGTTTATCAACTCAATAAAAACAGATAAAACTAAATAAAATACATAAAAATAAGTAAAAATAAATAAAACAAACAACAAAATAAATAAAACAAACAAACAAACAAACAAACAAATAAAAAAAATAAATAAATAAAATGAATAAATAAATAAATAAATAACATATACTTCTATGGCTTGCAAAAGTTTATCTGTAGCTTCTTTGGCAACCAAACAAACAAATAAAATAAATAAAAATAAATAAAAATAAAACAAACAAACAACCAACCAACCAACCAAACAAACAAACAAACAAAATAAATAAATAAATAAATAAATAAATAAATAACATACTTCTATGGCTTGCAAGAGTTTATCTGTAGCTTCTTTGGCTTCATCCTGCTGCAGCAGTTTAAAAACTTCTCCGCCGGAAATAAAACGCATGCATTGTTTTATGATAGAATTAAAAAAGCCCCGAAATAATAAAACTAAAATATAATTTTTATAAAATATTTTTGTTTTTGTTTTTATTAAATATATTATTTCAAATAAAGGATATAAACTTTCCACTGATACAGATAAATCCACCGTGTCGTCCGTTAACTTCTTTACCCTGCATGCACATATATTTATTTATTTATTTATTTATTTTTTTAGTTTTTTTTTGTTTATTTTTGTTTGTTTGTTTGTTTGTTTGTTTGTTTATTTATTTATTTTTTTTATTTGTTTGTTTATTTAGATCTATATAGTTAAATTTATTTATTTATTTATTTATTCAGGTATATATATTTATATTTGCATATTATATACATATTATATATTAAATATAAATTATATTATATACATATATATATATATTATATATAAGTATAATAATAAATATAAATCTATAAATAAAACTATAAATATAATAATAAATATAATACTAAATGAAAATAATTAATATAATATATAAATATAAAAATAAATAAAATAAATATAATAATATAAATCCAATAAAAAGAAAGATTATTTTAAAAAAAAAAAAAAAAAAAAAAAAAAAAAAAAAAAAAAAAAAAAAAAAAAAAAAAAAAAAAAAAAAAAAAAAATAAAATAAAATAAGATAAAATAAAAAAATAAAAAAAAAACTTTACCATGGTAGTAATAAGGCTAGATATTTAGCGTTTTCTTCTGCTTCTTTTGTGGCTGCATGCAGTTCCTCAATTAATTTAATAAAAGGAATATAATAACTACTATTTTGCTGCTGCAGCAGAGATACAGTCTGCTGCACGTGCTGCTGCTGCAGCTGCTGCTGCACAAAATTTAAAGAAATGCTTCGCTCTATCCAAAACTCTATCTCCTCTCCTGCATCCGCGCTGCGCCCTGCAGCAGCAGCAGCAGCAGCAGCAACAGCAGCAGCAGCAGCAGCAGTATTAGTATCAGTATTAGTGGTAGTAGTAGTAGTAGCAGCAGAAGCGGCAGTGGTAGTAGTAGCAGCAGCAGCAGCAGCAGTAGCAGCAGCAGCAGTAGCAGCAACAGCAGCAGCAACAGCAGCAACAGCAGCAGCAGCAGCAGCAGCAGCAGCAGCAACAGCAGCAGCAGCAGCAGCAGCAGTAGTAGTAGTGGTAGTGGTAGTAGTAGTAGCGGCAGCAGAATAAGCAAATAAAACGAATAAAAAAATAAAACAAACAAACAAACAAAGAAACAAACAAAATAGACAAGTAAACAAACAAATAAGATAAATAAACAAATAAACAAAAAAATAAATAAACAAACAAACAGAATAAATAAACAAATAAATAAATGAACAAATAAACAAACAAACAAATAAATAAAATAAATGAACAAATAAACAAAAAAAAATAAAACAAATAAAATAAATAAATAAAATAAAATAAATAAAAAAATAAAAAAATAAATAGAAAAATAAACAAAATAAACGAACAAAAAAAATAAAACAAATAAAATAGATAAAAAATAAAAAAAAGAAAAAAAAAAAAATACCTTCAGCAATAGCTTGTGCGGAGGGGATAAATAAACAAAAAACAAACAAACAAACAAACAAACAAAATAAAAAAACATAAAAAAAGAAAAATAAAATAAATAAAAAATAAAAAAAGCA
>NW_013574320.1:17255-17921 GCF_000499745.2 Eimeria mitis | reverse complement strand
ACCCTAAACCCTAAACCCTAAACCCTAAACCCTAAACCCTTTTTTCTGTTTGTGTGTCTCAACCAGAAGATAGCGATGCGGTGGGTATTAGGGTTTGCTATTTTTGTGCGCAGAGAGTTTCGTGCTGGAGCCACGAGGGTTTACTAGGGTTTACGGTTTACTAGGGTTTAGGGTTTAGGGTTTACTAGGGTTTACTAGGGTTTAGGGTTTAGGGTTTACTTGCGTATGGTGTAGAGGAGACAGGCTGCATCATACTCATTGATTTGTCCCGCGTCGCGCAGCACGTGCTGCATCAGTGCTGCTAGTTGCATGCGGTCAACTGCAGCAGCAGCAGCAGCAAAACAACGTAAGCTGCTGCAGGCCTCCGCCACAGACAAACCACCCTTCTGCAGCAAACAACCGCAGCAGCAGCAGCAGCAGCAGCAGCAGCAGCAGCAGCAGCAGCAGCAAGTCGAAACCCTCAGCAGCAATGGCAGCAACAGCAGCAGCAACAGCAGCACAAACCCCAGAAGCAGCAACAGCAGCAGCAACAGCCTGAAGGTACTTTAGTCCACTTTTAGCATTCAGGGTTTAGGGTTTAGGGTTTAGGGTTTAGGGTTTGCCTGTGTATAGCGTAGCATTTGCTTGAGAGAGCAGCGCCACAGAGGATGAGTAGGAGGCAGGCCT
>NW_013574320.1:16344-17155 GCF_000499745.2 Eimeria mitis | reverse complement strand
CAGCAGCAGCAGCAGCAGCAGCAGCAGCAGCAAGTCGAAACCCTCAGCAGCAATGGCAGCAACAGCAGCACAAACCCCAGAAGCAGCAACAGCAGCAGCAACAGCCTGAAGATACTTTAGTCCACTTTTAGCATTCAGGGTTTAGGGTTTAGGGTTTAGGGTTTAGGGTTTAGGGTTTAGGGTTTGCCTGTGTATAACGTAGCATTTGCTTGAGAGAGCAGCGCCACAGAGGATGAGTAGGAGGCAGGCCGAGCCTGCAGCAGCAGCGAACCAATGCATGCAGCTGCGGTGGTGATAGCTGCCCTGTTGCTGCTGCTGTTGCTGCTGCTCCTGCTGCTGCTGCTGCTGCTGCTGTGGGGGACGCTGCTGCTGCTGCAGTCAGCTCATCGATCAGCCGCAGCACAACCGGGTGCTGCTGCAGCAGCAAGTAGCTCGCCCCCCGTATAGAGGCTAGCTGCTGCAGGTGAAACACCTTCAAAGACAACTTGCTGCTGCTGCTGCTGCTGCTGCTGCTGCTGCTGCACTGCTCGATCTCCTGCAGCAAACACAGCAGCGCTTGCTGCTCCGCCCGAGCAGCATCCTGAGGCAGCAAAGCAGCAAGAGAAGCAACGCCACTACCTGCTGCTGCTGCTGCTGCTTGTGCTGCTGCATGCAGGCCTCTCCCGCTACCTGTGTAGCTAGCTGCGCAGCTAGCTGATGCTGCTAGGCTGACGCCAGCTTTATAAAAAGACAAAAAAGGGGTACGAAGGCCCCCCTGCTGACCGCCGTTGCTCTGCATATGTTGCTTCGGCCTGGCTGCAGCAGCAGCAGC
>NW_013574320.1:15970-16091 GCF_000499745.2 Eimeria mitis | reverse complement strand
AGCAGCAGCAGCAGCTGCTGCTGCTGCTGCTGCTGCTGCACTTGTAGCTGCACAGGGGTCGTTTCCCTTGATGCAGCGGAGGAGCAGAGGAAGGCAGCGGGGGCCCCTCAGGGGGCCCCCC
>NW_013574320.1:15033-15870 GCF_000499745.2 Eimeria mitis | reverse complement strand
AGCAGCAGCAGCTGCTGCTGCTGCTGCTGCTGCTGCTGCACTTGTAGCTGCACAGGGGTCGTTTCCCTTGCTGCAGCGGAGGAGCAGAGGAAGGCAGCGGGGGCCCCTCAGGGGGCCCCCTCCCGGCATCAGTGCCGTGTTCATTGGGGGCCCCTCGTGCCCTATCGGCGCTCTTTTTAATTACATTTCATAGAAATTTATAATTATATTTCAAATACAAAATAATAATAATAACCTCGCCAATGCAGCGCAGCCTCTAGGTCTGCCTTCTAGGACCTAAGGACTTGGGGGGCCCCCCGGGGGGCCCCCAGGGGGGCCCCCCAAAGGGGCCGCGGGCTGCTGCGAGCCACCAGCAGTGTATGCATTTATTCTGAATAAAAGAAGAATAATTTAGAGTTTTCAGGTGATTTATATGAAATGGAGAGGGAAGATTGAGCGGTGTGTATGCAGCTTTCCGTTTGGGGTGTATGTACACCGCAGCGGTGGTGCCGGCATCGGCGGTGAGGTATATGAAATTGTATTGTTTGCTCGGAATTATATTTTATTGAATGAAAATTATATTAATTTATAAAAATTAAATTGTATTTAATTTATTTAATATGAATTTAATTAAAATTTTTTTCTCTACACGAAGGGTTTCGGCCTCGATCCCGGCAACCGCGCCGCCACCAACACCTCAGCCACCACACTAAGAAGTTCTTCTGCTGAGGGTTCTTCTTCTTCTCCATTTGCCCCTATATGTGGAAATATATCTTTCAAAGGACTTTCTTTTGCTGCTGGGGAGAGGTTTGGGGGGCTGCTGTGACCCGTGTTTACCCCTGGGCTTGTGGGCCCTTG
>NW_013574320.1:14790-14933 GCF_000499745.2 Eimeria mitis | reverse complement strand
GGCGCTCTTTTTAATTACATTTCATAGAAATTTATAATTATATTTCAAATACAAAATAATAATAATAACCCCGCAGATGCAACGCAGCCTCTAGGTCTGCCTTCTAGGACCTAAGGACTTGTGGCCGCGGGCTGCTGCGAGCG
>NW_013574320.1:14495-14690 GCF_000499745.2 Eimeria mitis | reverse complement strand
CAGCAGGAGCAGCAGCAGCAGGAGCAGCTGCAGCTGCTGCAGCTCCTGCTGCTGCTGCTGCTGCTGTTGCTGCTGTAGCAGCAAGAAAGGAGGCAGATGCTGGCTGTCTCTGCTTGAATGATAGAACTGGCTCTTCGCTGAGAAGTGTGCCTGAGTAAGATATGTAGTTTTTGTTGTGTTTATATGTGTTATGAT
>NW_013574320.1:14095-14409 GCF_000499745.2 Eimeria mitis | reverse complement strand
TTTTTTTTTTTTTTTTTTTTTTTTTTTTTTTTTTTTTATTTTAATTATTATTATTTTCTTTTTTACCTGCATTGTATACCTGTAGAATATAAGAAAAATAAAACAAATTAAAATATATTTTTATATAATAAATTTATATATATCACTAACTATCAAACGACCTGTACTAGCAGCCAACGCAAACACCACCGCCCCCTCCCCCGCCAGATTAGCTAAAAAGGTAACAGGGGCAGCCCCAACCTGTACAAGTGTTGCATGCATCAGCAGATATATGAGGATTTTTTTTTATTAGAATTGTAATTATATTCTATCGT
>NW_013574320.1:12472-12990 GCF_000499745.2 Eimeria mitis | reverse complement strand
AATTTATTGTTTTTTATTTGATTCTCAAAAAAAAAAAAAAATACGTTTCAGTTCAACATACGTAGTATTCAGGTTGGTGCCGATGTTTGTTACAGAGCCACCGCCGCGCCTGATATTATAAATTATATATATATATATATATATATATATATATATATATATATATATTCACAAAACTTGAATTTCTCACTTTATGTATATAATTTGGCCGTAAGGATTTGAACTTGTGGGTACATCTGTGCGGCCTACACTATCGACAACAACAACATCTGCCTGTGTTAGATCTGAAAATGTTGGTTGTATTCAGTTGAATATATTTCATGAAAATTCAACTTTTTCTGTTTCGTATGATCATCGAAACAAATGCAAAACAATATCGCATACCGAAGCCATAGGAGGCCCCGGCCTTGCCATCAAAGAGTTTTTTTCCGTGTAAAAATAAAACATCTCGATGCAAAAGAATAAAAAAAAGAAAAACATGCAGCATTTTCCGAAGAATATCTGCAATTTTCATGAAC
>NW_013574320.1:10225-12372 GCF_000499745.2 Eimeria mitis | reverse complement strand
GTATTCAGTTGAATATATTTCATGAAAATTCAACTTTTTCTGTTTCGTATGATCATCGAAACAAATGCAACAATATCACATACCGAAGCCATAGGAGGCCCCGGCCTTGCCATCAAAGAGTTTTTTTCCGTGTAAAAATAAAACATATCGATGCAAAAGAATAAAAAAAAGAAAAACATGCAGCATTTTCCGAAGAATATCTGCAGTTTTCATGAATGTCAGCATCAGCCGGTATTCTCGGTGAGCTGCCTATACACCTGAAACGCTCGTAGTGGAAAGCTGCAAATATATGCAATATTTATGATTCAACTTCCGTTTAAAACTCGAGAAACAATACCTTTATTTATTTTTAATCAATTGCTGCTTTTTTAAAAAAAATACAGACATAAAACTCGGAGGTTTCCGCTCTGAACACCTCTGCTTTCTTGAATCCTAGAAAGGCGATTCAGATGCAGAAAGTATCTCATCTCAAGGGAACGGATATATCCAGCTTAAATAAATTATATTTATTAATAAATAAATAAATAAATAATTAAATAAATTATATTTATTCATTTAATTAAAGTCAATTCAAAAATATCCACCCAACGAAGTTAAATCGCCTCGCTGGGTAAGTGGCTGCGGCCATGTTTCAGAGCATTTGTATGCAAAGAGGAAACAAAACCTAGTAAACCCTAAACCCTAAACCCTAAACCCTAAACCCTAGCCCCTAAACGAAGTGAATAGTCAAGAATCCCTGGAGATATTTCAGGTAAAGATAAACTTATTATGTTTGTATGCTGTTATTGTTTATTTCTGTTTATTTTTGTCTAGTTTTTTCTCCTGTTCAAGTACTGCATACTCTCACACCCAGAGCCACGATCATGGCTACAGCGGCATACACGGTCTATAAGAGAAACTCAAAAAGAAGCAGAGAAAGGCTACTCTATAGAAAACAGTTTCAGCAGCAGAGAAAGCGAACTGCTGCACACAGCTGCTTATACACCCCAGAGCAGCACCCTGTGGTGGGGAGAGATGAAAGCCGTAGAAGAAGCAGCAGCAACCATGAACGCCACGCTGCGGCCCCTGGATCTCAAACCCTAAACCCTAAACCCTAAACCCTAAACCCTAAACACTGAAGGCTGTGTGCGAGGCAGAAGGCGGTGGTGGGCTGCAGCAGCGGGGAAGCTGTATTAGCTAAAACGCAGTGTAACAGTGGAAAATATAGACATAATAAATAAAAAACAATAAAAGAAAAAGGAAAAGGAGGAGCGATGCAAACAGAAGAAAGGAACAAATGCAGTTGCAGCAGAGACTCTCCTGTGCGTGTGTGTCTGAGGCCAAACCCAGTGATAAACACTAAAAAAAGAAACGGAAATAAATTAGGGTTTAGGGTTTAGGGTTTAGAAATTAATGTTAATATTTTAGGGTTTAGGGTTTAACACAAAGATTTTAGGGTTTAGGGTTTAGGGTTTAGGGTTTGGTGTTTAGGGTTCAGCGTAGGTCACCGGCTGCTGCTGGCGGTCTGCTGCGGCTTCCGTTGAGGGTTTAGGGTTTAGGGTTTAGTAGTCGCCGAGTAAGAGAATATTAGAAAAACTTGAACACCCCCTAAACCCTAAACCCTAAACCCTAAACCCTAAACCCTAGACCCGAATTTTCAGTGCCGAAGGACGGCGGGATGCTGGGGTTGTGCCTGTCACGGGGGTGTCATTTCCTCTTGTTTATTTATTTTGTTTTTTTTGCGGTTTTCTCTTTTACTTTTATCTTTTGTCACTACTTAGGCGACTCCCCCCATAAACCCTAAACCCTAAACCCTAAACCCTCGCTGCTGTGTGTGTGTGTCTGCGTTTCGCGGGTTGCTTTCCACAATGCTTGGCGCCGTCGAGCAGCTGCAGAGGCCCCATGAGGGGGGGAGTTTGCTGCAGCAGGAACACCCTTCTGCTGCTGTTGATGCAGCAGCAGCAACACCACCAGCAGCAACAGCAGCAACAGCAGCAGCAGCAGCAGCAGCAGCACCGCATGAGGAAGCAGCAGCAGAAAAAACAGCTGAAACAGTGGAGTCCCCTGCTGCAGCAGGAGGATCACTGACGGAGCAGCTGCAGCAGCTGCAGCAGCGTCTAACTGCAATGCGTTGGGGCTCAGCAGCTGCTCGCCGGTCCCCCGAAGAT
>NW_013574320.1:9589-10125 GCF_000499745.2 Eimeria mitis | reverse complement strand
GATCACTGACGGAGCAGCTGCAGCAGCTGCAGCAGCGTCTAACTGCAATGCGTTGGGGCTCAGCAGCTGCGCGCCGGTCCCCTGAAGAGCAGCAGCAGCAGCAGCAGCAGCAAGAGCAGCAGCAAAAGAAACAGCAGCAGCAGCAGAATGGAGAGTTTATGAGTTGCTGGATCAGCGACAGCAGCGATGAGTCTGATGGAGCGGGAGACAGTGATGAGGATGCAGAGGCAATCGCAGAGAGAGAGCAGCAGGGTCAACGCCCTGCTGCTGCTGCTGCTGCTGCTGCTGCTGCTGCTGCTTCTGCTGCTTCTGCTGCTGCTTCTCTAGGCAGCTTCTTCTTCTCCTTCGCCGCCTCTGCAGCAAATTCTGTTGCAGAGAAAATAGGGCATTCAGCCCAGCAGCTCTTCAGACCCCCGGGTTAGACAAAAGGGTTTAGGGTTTAGGGTTTAGGGTTTAGGGTTTAGGGTTTAGGGTTTAGCCTGAGGGATAGGGCGTACACGGAGGGTTTACTACTGGGGTTTATATCTGAGGGTTTG
>NW_013574320.1:9330-9489 GCF_000499745.2 Eimeria mitis | reverse complement strand
TATATATATATATATATATATATATATATATATATATATATATATATATATATATATAAAGAGAGAGAAAGACAGAGAGAGAGAGACAGAGAGAGAAACATAGATATAGATATAGATGTATGTAGGTGCAGGGTGCGGGCATAGGGTTTAGGGTTTATT
>NW_013574320.1:6966-8608 GCF_000499745.2 Eimeria mitis | reverse complement strand
CCTCCTTCTCTGGTTGTTCTGCTTATATGGATTTGTTGCATTCATTTAAATATCTTCTTATTAATATGACGGATGTAAGATATGCTGCTGCTGCTGCTCCTGCTGCTGCTGCTGCTGCTGCTGGTGCTGCTCCTGCTGCTGCTGGTGGTGCTGCTGCTGCTGGTGCTACACAGGGCGCGGGCACACCCCCCAGCCCCTCCACAGCAAGCAGCAGCGCCCGTGAGACACCACGACAGCAGCAGCAGCAGCAGCTGCAGCAGCAGCAGCAGCAGCAGCAGCAGGGGGAAGGAGCGGCAGTAGCATCTCCTGTGGGTGAGGGGTTTATGTTAGAGCCCGCTCCAACAGCAGCAGCAGCAGCAGCAGCAAAAGCAGCAGCAGCAGTAGCAGCAGCAGCAGCAGCAGGAGAGTTTCGTACAGGTACAGTAATAGATGCAGGTTTTAGGGGTCTACCTTACCCCCCTCTTCGTCTTTGTTTATCTATTTGTATTAGCGCTAGCTGCTGGCTGCGTGGTGATGAGCAGCACGTGCTGCTGCTGCAGTGTTTTAAGGGTCTAGGAAGATCAGTATGTGTAGCAGCAGCATTTCTAGCTTGGTCTGGATTTGCTGCTGATGTTGCTGCTGCTGCTGCAGCAATAGAGCATGCACTCGGCATACCACAGGGGGCGCTCCCGCTGCTGCCCAGCCAGCGGCGTTTCCTCGCGTTCTTTGAAAGTATTATGGGGCTGCAGCAGCAGCAACAGCAGCAGCAGCAGCAGCAGCAGGAGCAGCAGCAGGAGGAGGAGGAGCAGCAGCAGCAGCAAAAGCTGCAGCAGCAGCTCGTGCCTAGGAGACTCAGAAGAGTTATCTTCTGCGGCCTCCCCGCCATAGAAGAGGCCCCGCATGCATTCAGCCCCTGCAGCAGCAGCAGCGATGACTCTGCTGCTGCTGCAGATGAGGAAAACGCGCAGCAGCAGCAGCAGCAGCAGCAGGAGCAGCAGGAGCAGCAGCAGCAGCAGGCATTGTTGTTCCGCCCTGTGTTGGAGGTCTGGCTTGAGGGGGCCTTAGTTTATTCTTCGCTGCAGCAGTACATGCCTGCTGCTGCACCTGATTCAGCAGCAGAGGAATCTCAGCAGCAGCAGCAGCAGCAGCAGCAGCAGCAGCTGCTGCAGCAGCAGCTTGAGGCACAAGATATCTGCTGCTGCGTTGCTCAGCAGCTACCTGTATACACCCCAGATGAAGACAGCCTAAAATTTGAAATAGAGGGGGTGGATGTCTGCGGTGATTTGCTGCTGCNTACACCCCAGATGAAGACAGCCTAAAATTTGAAATAGAGGGGGTGGATGTCTGCGGTGATTTGCTGCTGCGGCTGCTGCACGTATCACCAGAGCAGCAGCAGCACTGCAGCAGCAGCAGCAGCAGCAGCAGCAGCAGCAGCAGGAGTAGATTCTGCTGCTGCAGCAAGAAGAATAAGAATAATAAAAGTGTATGGGGGAGAAAGATTTCTATGGCCCGTGCTGCCTTTCATACTGGAGCTGTCGATACACCCGGATATATAACATTCAGTAAAGAAGAGATAGATGGGGGCCCCATGCTAGCAGCAGCAGCAGCAGCAACAGAAGAAGGAGCAGCAACAGCATAAACAGGGTTCACCTGCTTCAGGGGC
>NW_013574320.1:6473-6866 GCF_000499745.2 Eimeria mitis | reverse complement strand
GCAACAGAAGAAGGAGCAGCAACAGCATAAACAGGGTTCACCTGCTTCAGGGGCAACGCCAGAAACACCGCGGCAGCAGCAGCAGCAGCAGCAGCAGCAGCAGCTAAGCAGTGGACTCTCCGCGCATTCCCCGCAGCAGCAGCAGCAGCAAATGCAGCAGCAGCAGCAGCAGCAAGGCATCAATCAACTGACAGGTGTAGGGCCTTCAGATTGTATGGAGGTCGAGGATTGGGACTCCACCGACATGCCTTCATCTGCAGCAGCAGCAGCAGCAGCTGCTGCTGCTGCTTCTGCTGCTGCTGCTGCTGCAGCACCTGCTGTTGCTGGAGGTGCAGCACCGCGCGTTCCAGTAGCTGCTGTGGGGCTGTTGCGTCCGTGGCAGCAGCAGCAGCA
>NW_013574320.1:6010-6219 GCF_000499745.2 Eimeria mitis | reverse complement strand
GCTGCTGCAGCAGCAGCAGCAGCAGCAGCAGGAAGAGCAACTGGATAGCGAGAGCGACATAAGTTGGGGTTTCAGCGAAGACGAATCGGGAGAGGCAGCAGCAGCACCAGCTGCTGCTGCTGCTGCTGCTGCTGCTGCTGCAGCAGCAAACAGCAGCAGCTCATCAGGCCAACGCGCTGGTTGTCTCTCTTCCCACTCTCCCCCTGCTG
>NW_013574320.1:5551-5910 GCF_000499745.2 Eimeria mitis | reverse complement strand
GCTGCTGCTGCTGCAGCTTCTGCTTCCTCTCTTCCTGTTGCTGTCTGCGGTAGCAAATCCCTTCTTGTCTGACCCTCTGTACGAGTTGCTGTATCTCAGCAGCTGCTGTTGCAGCAGCAGCAGCAGCAGCTGTTGCAGCAGCAGGCACAGCAGCAGCAGCAGCAGCAGGTTTTCTCTCTACGGGTGTACCCCTATCAGCAGCAGCAGCAGCAGCAGCAGCAGCAGCAGCAGCAGGTGCACTGACATCAATAGGATCAAAGAAAGCAGCAAAAGAACAATAAGAAGGAAATGCTGCTGCTAGCATGGGGCCCCCATCTATCTCTTCTTTACTGAATGTTATATATCCGGGTGTATCGACA
>NW_013574320.1:2512-3119 GCF_000499745.2 Eimeria mitis | reverse complement strand
ATTATCAGATGCCTTCAGTCGGGCTGTAGTGACACACAGGCAGCGGCAGCAGCTGTGGCCTCCATAGAGAAACACGACACAGTCTGCAGCAGCTACAACAGCAGCAGCAGCTAGCGGAGTAGCAGCCAAGTAACTCAGTAACAACAGCAGCAGCAGCAGCTAGCGTAGCAGCACCCTGCTCGGTGGTGTGCTCACACATCAAGCATGCAGGCAGCCGGCTGGCTAGCTATCTAGCTGAGGCCGACAGTAACTAGCTGTGCAGCTAGCCAGCTAATCATACAGACAGCCAGCTAGCTAGCTAGCTAAGAGGGATTCAGTAAGTTGCATTGATAGCCTCGAGAGAGCTAGACACGCCACTAGCACACGTAGCCAGATAGCTAGCTGGCTAGCTAGCTAGCTAGCTAGCTGGCTGGCTAGCTAGCTAGCCAGACAACGTATGCGCATCAAGGCGTCCCGAGAGAGTCAGTTCCTCTCAGTCTTTAGGGACCATCCAGATGCAGCGTGTGCTGCTGCAGCAGCAGCAGCAGCAGGTGCTGCTGCTGCTGCTGCGGATGAGCCCATGGGGCACCCAGGGGTCTTTCTCTCCGCCACGATTTGTAAGAGTAGG
>NW_013574320.1:1282-2251 GCF_000499745.2 Eimeria mitis | reverse complement strand
TGCGGATGAGCCCATGGGGCACCCAGGGGTCTTTCTCTCCGCCACGATTTGTAAGAGTAGGGTTTAGGGTTTAGGGTTTAGGGTTTTGCACTGCACTCTGCAGCACCGTCTGTGCGACGGTAGTATCTACATTTCTACCTGCGGATATTGTCAACAATATTATTATTATTATATATATACTTGTGTATAATATATATATATATACATATATATATATATATATATTATACACACGCATATATATAATATATATATAGGGCTGTCTGCAGTGTCAGTGCAGATGAGCTCGACTTGTATTGGCGATCGATGGGTGGTGGGCGGAGGAGAAGCAATACACAGCATGATCCTCTCGGAATAAGTTAATGTTTAAAATTAATTTATAAAATATATTAATAATAAATTAATTTTAAATAATTTCATTCATTAAAAGCAATAAATAAAAGAATAGATACGGTGGGGGGGGTCACACCACCCCCACCCAGCAGCAGTGGTTTCCCGCAACCAGCCCAATGGAAGCCATATGCGTGTTGTTTTTGTTTTCTTTCTTTTTATTTTGTGAAAAAAATATATTTATAAAAGTTTATTTTATTATTAATATATATTATTTGTCTATTTATCCTTGACTTTCTTAGAAAGCGTTTGCTGACTCATACAAAATTTTCTTGTTTCGGTCTGGGTCGTGTTGCTGGTCTTCATCATCATACTGAAACCATGGATAGAGAAGAGAAGAATTTTAAGCGTGGTGAGGTTTATTGCGAGAATTAATAAAAATAAATAAATAAAATAAATAAAATATTATTTTAAAATCTTTATATTCTCTTTTTATTGGGTGTTATCTTCATATTCCATTTCAATAGAGTTGAATACATACATGTATGTATATATGCGTCGCCATTCAGAAACATGAATATGCATTTCTCTGCGTGTATATGCTCGTTTTTTCTCGTTTTTTTTTTGAATTTCCAGATG
>NW_013574320.1:447-1182 GCF_000499745.2 Eimeria mitis | reverse complement strand
GAATAAATAAAATAAATAAAATATTATTTTAAAATCTTTATATTCTCTTTTTATTGGGTGTTATGTTCATATTCCATTTCAATAGAGTTGAATACATACATGTATGTATATATGCGTCGCCACTCATAAACATGAATATGCATTTCTCTGCGTGTATATGCTCGTTTTTTCTCGTTTTTTTTTTGAATTTCCAGATGGAATGACATCACACCCGGAATTTTCATTCAATTGCAAAGAAGAACTCGACGGACATGTAGCTTGCGTCAAGCTGTTTCTAGAGCAACATGTTGTCCATGGAGAGCCCTACGTACCAGGCAGTGAAGACGATCGCGATCGGTGTAGATCGACACGATCTTTATACATGGTGAGGACCAATACACTGTTTACCATAAAGAAAATTAAAAAAAAATTAAAAAAAAATATTCAGAAAAAAAAGTAGGATCAGGCAGTGAAGACGATCGCGATCGGTGTATATCGACGCGATCTTTATACATGGTGAGGACGAATCCTCTGTTTACTATAAATTAAAAAAATTCAAAAAAAATTCAAAAAAAACTCAAAAAAAAATTCAAAAAAAATTCAAAAAAAAAAAAGAGGATCAGGCAGTGAAGAGGATCGCAGTAGTTGTATATCGACGCTATCTTTGTAATACTTTGTTTACTATAAATAAAATTCAAAAAAAATTTTAAAAAAATTAAAAAAAAGAGCGTGAATATATATATATATATATATATA
>NW_013574320.1:0-369 GCF_000499745.2 Eimeria mitis | reverse complement strand
CTTACAACAGAGATGCATGCAACACAAGAAGAACTTTCCTCCTGATTCAGAACGCGTTGCTCACATGATGTCTCAACCAATGGTAGGCTAGGGTTTAGGGTTTAGGGTTTAGGGTTTATGAGGGTTTATGAGGGTTTTGAATAGCTATGTGTTTTTGTATGAAAGTCAAGGGGCCCAAAAGCATGTGAAATGGAGTTAACTATGCACGGAAACTGCGTCGCTATACAACTCGAAAGAGCACAAAAATTAGGAGAAAAATACTGGACACAAGGCGGAGAGGATCGCTGTATGGTCACCAGAGCTAACTATGAGGTATAAATCCTTATAAAAATTTATATATATATATATATATATATATATATATATATA
>NW_013574319.1:428-3122 GCF_000499745.2 Eimeria mitis | reverse complement strand
AGATGTTGACTCAGCCTACTGGGAAGCGATACTCCAGAAGATACCCCTTTTCAGGGTAATTCAAAAAAACCTAAACACCTCTGCGTGCAGGCGCGCTCGCGCATGCATGCAGCCGTACATTGCTGGCGTTCTCACTCTTCTTTTTTTTTTTACTTTTGCATAGACAATGGTTCATCATATTTCTGCTGTTTTTTGCGCGTTCCTTCTGTCGGAGTGTTTCACGCGCGTCGGCATGCATACACGCATGCAGGCATGCATGCATGCATGCATGCACATAGCTTACGGTCGTTGTTTTTTTTTTGTTTTTGTTTAGGCGAGGTCGATATGCTTGATGTATCACCAGCGTATTCAGCAGCGGGCGGCAGAGCTGGATCACCAATTGAAGTGCGAGCGGGCAGAGGCTGAGGCGGAGCAGATGAAGGCGCGTGCAGAGGAGGAGGGATTGACAGACGATCTGTTGGCTACAGAGGCAGAGGCACGAGAGCAGCAGAAGATTCAACTGATACAGGAACAGGCAAAGCGTATGGCGCGTGTTGTAGAGAAAGAAATAAACCCTGGAGCTGATGGGAGTTACTCACCTGAACTCGAACCGTATGAAGATGAGGCAGAGGTACCCAAACCCAGGGGCCCATACTCTCCTGTATTGTACCCCTTCGATGAATTCCGTATGGAGACGAACATACTGCACCCCGATGAGGAACTTGAACAGAGAATGGCAGAAAGAAAGATAGCAAAACACCGCGAACGTGAACGACGGCTGATTCAACTCGGTCTAGATAAAGAAAAAGAAACACCTGAAGAGGAAAATGATGACGAAATCTTAGATCCTGCGGCAAAGATCGTTACGTAAGAAAGCGCTCCGCATCACCACACCGNAATGATGACGAAATCTTAGATCCTGCGGCAAAGATCGTTACGTAAGAAAGCGCTCCGCATCACCACACCGCATCACCACACCGGTCAATAGATTTGTAGCATCAGTACAAAGCATACCTTTATGATATTTCTTAGCATATTTGTTATTCTATATTGAAAGTTATTTCGACGAATGAATGAATGTTTTATTACTATCTTTATTCTTGGTAGCTTCGCATGCAGAGTGTTCGTGTATTTGGTGGCCTTGTTGAAGCGGAAGCGGCTGTTGAATTACTAATTACTTTCAGAAGCCGCTGAAAATAGTTTCTGCTTTTGATTAATATAATTTATTTTTTTTGATGTGTTTGTTTATGCTCCGCCAGGTACGAGGATTTCGTGCGCAAGGAACAGAAAAATGCAAGTCCTGACGAGGAGGTGCTTGCCGCGTCATCTGAAATGAAGCTGAAACAGGTATTTTTTAATTTCATGTAATCTCGTTTATATTTACATATTCGTGTTTGAAAACTGAAATTATATAAGAATACAGAAAATGTATTTCATGTTCTGATTTGTTCGTGTTGTAGACAGAGTTGTTTTGTTGAACTTGAACTTGCTTTCACTGAACCTGCTGATGCGCGCAGCACTACGGGTGGGAAGAGAAGTACCGCCCAAGGAAACCTCGTTTTTTCAATCGTGTACGGACTTGTTATTTCTGGAATAAGTACAACCAGACACACTACGATCACGATAACCCGCCTCCGAAGATCGTGCAGGGCTATAAGTTCAATATATTCTACCCGGATTTGATCGACAAGACCAAGACCCCCACGTGGACTCTAGAGCCCTCTGATACACCCGACACGATCATCGTGCGTTTCCATGCGGGTCCACCGTATGAAGATGTTGCATTCAAGGTTTTGAATCGCGAATGGCATTTAGAAAGATTTAGAGGTTTCCGCAACGTATTCGATCGCGGCATCATGCAGCTGTACTTCAGCTTCAAGAAGTACTGCTACAGGCGATAAACCTGTACGGAACTCACAGGGAAATGCCACCTGTTACTCTTCCGCTGCGAAACAGCTTTTTAGAACAAAACTTTTTTTGTCTTTTAACGCATATTCAGAAACTTAGAGCTCCCAAACCAATGCAGATGAAGTCATCCTTGTGAATTTTTCTTTACATTTCCATTTTGCACCGATCCATGACCATGTAGCCGCTGTATTCGTCTTGTGATCTTTCCTTTGAATCCACGAATGTTGCTTGCGCTGTTTCGTGTTGTCGTGGTCACAAATGCATTTTCTTACGCAAGGTGTGCGCGGGAGCTACCAGCTATTTGAGTATCCTGAAGCACTCTTCGTGCCTTGCAACAAAATTTCAGCTCTCGGCATAGCCCCTGGCTCCATACCACGTGGGAGGCAGGAAGCGATGAGGGCGCAATGCATATTGCACGCTTCATTAGACCATATAGTAATATAAGAATTGTCGTGGGCCGTGAAAAACTTTGCATGTGAGTGCCACTGCCGTTCTGAAGAAACTCGTCTCAACTTAACTTGGCGAGCGAAGCTCACTGCAGCCTCTCCCAAGCCACAGAGACACACATCATTTGCGATGGGCAGATATACCCCTGTTTCGCATAGCCTGTTCCAATTCAACGTTCTTACAAACGGAAGCCTAGGATGATAAATAGCGTCCTTCATGAGGAGGGGCCTTTTCCCTTCTATGCATTGTCATCAATCCGACTCTGAGGGCATTCACTGGCATGACAATAGTCCATCCGCGTAACTGGCCGTTCCCTTCTGGCACAGTTCATGTTCAGGTTGTTGCAGCTTAGGCGTGTGC
>NW_013574319.1:0-151 GCF_000499745.2 Eimeria mitis | reverse complement strand
TGAAGTGAAATCTCGTTAACCTGACAGCTGCCCAGAGCAGCAGCATGGTGACACAAGAAAATCTGATAGGGAATCTTACGCGTCGAGTTTCGTGTGGTTGAAAGGATGAGCTTCTTTAGTCTCGTTCGTCTGATGGACAGAATAATCTGTC
>NW_013574318.1:1616-3122 GCF_000499745.2 Eimeria mitis | reverse complement strand
ATGAATGGACACTGATCCGAATCGCCGAATAATCAGCTTCATAGGGGAATACAGTGGGCTCCTAGGAAACACGAAGGAAGGGTTCGCAGCCGCAAATGGGAAGCAGCAGAGTGGGTACTGGCCAGCGTGTATGGCACGGAGCCTAAAGAAAACGAAAATACGTTATAGGGAAATAAATAGCCCCGAAACCTCCTAGAACAAGAACATAGAAGCTTTCCCACGCTTGGCATGCCTAGTGAGCTGGACATAGGGTTCCGGCAGCCCGGAATCATGTGGTGTTGGACCCATAGACGCTGCCGGTGTCTGCTGGGGAACCCAAAAGAGCCCCAAAATGTTCCAAGGGGATCGCCTCAAGTACGCGATCTTCCGAAACCCATTCAGGCTCACGGGTTCTCAGCCGTTCTACATACTGGTCGTATTTCCGATGGCCTCTGTGAATGCGAGCCGAATGGGAACCATTGTGAGAAACTCACCTTCAGAAGGGCCAGTCTAAGGGGAGTTTGGGGCCTTAGGCATCATGTGGCCGTCGGAACGTGATCCCACTTGTCTCAGTAGATGAAAGTACTCTCTGCCAGCAGCTCTGCGTCTTGTGCCCCAAACGACAACACAAACGCGGATGAAAAACACAATCGTGAGGCCTAGTATGGATTCAAGTTCCCTCATACGATGGGGTGATGCGAATCCCTAACAATGGGGTACTGCGGGCCCTGTAGGCTGATGAGATGTGGGGGAGAGCCCTCAGTCCCTCTCATGCTATGCTAAGATCTGTTCAAGATAACTTAGAGTATTTGTCTTTAGTACAAATATTTGCAGTAAGCCCACGTATTACTAGGTTGTATCTCTGAAGAACTACTGTGGGGCGCATCCTTAGAACCCCACAGTTGACTATAGCGGGCCGGCCGGCAATAACTATCATACTGAAACAACAACATATCAAACTAATGAAAGTTAAAAGAAATTAGTTTTCTCAGTTTATTCTTCGAAATTGTTCTCTTCTGCAACCCCACTGGGGCAGGCAGTGCTGCCTCTGGGGCTGGGAGAGGAGACGGCGTAGCATGTTGCAATACCTTTTGCACCAAGTTTCATGCCAGCCTCACCTATAGTCATATCAGTGGTCACTACATAAAGAACGTTTCATACATTCACCAATGTTATATTCAATGTACATCAATAAGCGCTCACAGACACTTACACTGTTCGTACAACCCTCACTCATTTCACAGCGAGCACGGCATTGTTGCCGTGATTGTAGGGAGTATTCACTACAAGGTGCAATGAAGGCAAAGACTTGAGGTTAGAGCTTTTCCAGAGCAGCGGACCTCTTTACTCTGCCTCCAGCCACCCGCAGCGTCAGCTCAGGGCGTCGAGGTGCGAAGGAGGTGGTGTAATGCCTGGTTGCATCTAAGTCCCTCGCGAGGAACCCGCTAGAGTGCAGAAGTACGCAGCTATTACGAACCGGATCTACGGTGCTAATCGTTTCAAATAGTAATACGAGTAGTTTCGTGG
>NW_013574318.1:734-1518 GCF_000499745.2 Eimeria mitis | reverse complement strand
ATTACAAATTTTATTCTCACTTTGTCCACTAGGTGTCTACAGCGGTGCATTGTAGTGCCAATGCACTACAACATCCCCCTTCGGCTGATACTTTCCTGGTTACTTCTTGAAATTTCCTCGCCCTGTCTTTCCCGGCTCTTTTCCTTTCCCTTTGCTTGCTAAATGTAGTTTTTCCTTTTCTCCACTAACTTGCTTGTCCACGGATCCCACTCCTTCGTCTCCTGCCTCTCGGATTGCAAACTTCCTGCGATCCAGACTATTCGCTTCAGAGTCCGACGAGTTCCTCGATGTGTTTCGCTGGCTCGCACTCCTTCAGTGCTGGATGTAAGCTGTCCTTTGCTGTGAGTGGTGCGGCTGCCGGAGGGTTCCGCTCCACTCCTTGCCCCCCGGGCGAGAGAAACGTCGGCGATGAGGCCGATGCTGAGGCGGTGTCACCAGAGCCGGGGGCGATGTCCTGGAGTCCCCGCTTTGCTTTCCTTGCGCGCCTCAGATAATGTCGCCAAGCACGAAGAAGGGCGGGGCAGTTGGTAAGGTTGGCAGCAGGCTCCCAAGTCGCATGATCCTCGGGAGCACCGCGGAATTTGACAAGATATTGGGTATCTTCGCCTGAGCCGCGTTGGTCGAGGATATAGTCGACCTCGTAAATATCGGTGGGACTACCGTCTTGACCCGTCACCGGCGACCACCCAACAGCTACTTCTTTGGATTTCATCGGAGGGTCGCGTGGGCGGTCGGGGACGAGCTGAGAGACGTGAAAAACATTATGACACGAGTATGTCGGCGG
>NW_013574318.1:0-660 GCF_000499745.2 Eimeria mitis | reverse complement strand
CTGGGCTCGATCACACAGCTGTTGGAATAGTTTCGTCATAGGCGGTGTTAGGGTCGGCGCGAGATTACCGTTGACATCAAAATCTGCTGCTGTGACAGGATTCTGGCCGATCATAACTTCGAAAGGACTAAATTCTGTGGAGGAATGACTGGTGGTGTTATAAGCGAGCTCGAGCGCCGGTAGCAGGCGCTCCCACTCACGCTTATCCGTCTGAATGTACGTACGGAGCATTTGCTCCAACGTACGATTAACCCTCTCTGTCTGACCGTCGGATTGCGGAGGATAGGGAGAGGACACTGCGCGTGTGATGTGAAATCTATGACAAAGTTGCAGCCACAACTGGGATTGAAACCGGGGATCACGGTCAGAGATCAAGACGTCCGCGAAACCGTGATATCTAATCAGTCTATCCGCCAAGAGTTCGATAGTGTCCGCAGTGGACGCCGACTTTTTCGTGGGAATAAAATGTGCCATCTTACTGAGAGAATCGACGATAAAGAGTATGCAATTATGTCCACGGGAGGTGAGGGGCAGGTCCGTTATGAAATCAAGACTAACGTGGCTCCAGCGGCGCGAAGGAACGAGGAGCCGTTGAAGTAGACCTGCCGGCTTTTGCGACAGAGCCTTGGACGCACGGCACTGCACACAGGAGTCGACATA
>NW_013574317.1:1823-3123 GCF_000499745.2 Eimeria mitis | reverse complement strand
CCACGTGACGCATGCCAGTCCATTGGAGTGCCCGAAGAGCTTAAACGCGTTTAGCCCTCAAATACCACAATCTTTTATTAGATGGTATCGGTCACCTAATCAATCTAGCCGAACGACGCACCTTCTGAACAGCGCAAATGACGGGTACTCAGTGCATTTTTGTTCGACCTGTACTTGGCAAATGTGTTGCGAAAATTTGTCCTTTGGCGCGAAAAGCCTCTTTCGCTGCCTCTTCACAAGCGTTCTCAAGCCCTTACGCGGATTACGCTGCCCAGATGAATGTCCTAAGGCAATGCAAGTACGATGTAGAGTGATAGAAGTGCCAGATGCAACCTCTTACCAAGCGGCTGCACGCTTGCACTTGAAGGCACACCAGCTTTTTCTGGCATACCTTAAGGGCCAAACAAGTGGCGCACTTCCTGCGTGAACATGCGAAGGATTTTCCACACAGTAATCTTGCAAAAATACTCAACTCGTTACCGCAAATGCTTGAACTTAATACTCCTGCATCATTTGCGGTTGAAGACACACTGGACCCCAAGGGCTTCACTCGCTTCCAATATTCCTTTTCAGGCAAAATAAGCAGGCACAAAGCTCATGAGAAACGCCTTCCAAACGCTTAGCATGCAGGAGCGCAACCGTCCGGATACGCGGGGAAATGCCTTGCCNTGAGAAACGCCTTCCAAACGCTTAGCATGCAGGAGCGCAACCGTCCGGATACGCGGGGAAATGCCTTGCCGTCAGAGCCTAAGGATTACACTTTAGTAAGAGTCCAGTAACAAGTTACGTTCCATGCATACGACTAAAGGTTCTAACCGAGAACATTCTGCATACGCGGGGACAAAGGCCGTCTCTTTGGGATCCTACCGCGAGTTGGCGGGTTCTATACCCCTCTGCCAGAAACGGTTTACTCTCTTCAGGAACTAGCCTCGTGCAAATGCAATTGCACACGCTTGATGCAATTTTACCACAGCTTGCAGTGCTTGTGAATGGGATCTGAGCTGCTTACCAACTGCATTTACGTAACCGCATGGCCACAGTAGCGGGCGGCTGTCGGGGTGAATCCCGGGCTGCTTGTTGCGGCATCGCGCTAGAAACAGTTTCTGCACCAGATCACCATTCAAAGTGTATCGGGTGTCAAACCAATCGCCACGCTGAAGCTCCGCCGCTCTGGCCTAAACCGTGTGGCCAGCAAAGCAAGGGCGTCGGCATAATGCGCCATACACTGGCCTCACGATATGTTGACCCACAGCATATGACTCAAGCTGAGGCCAACCCAGTCGTTCTAATCGCCCCTCAA
>NW_013574317.1:0-1721 GCF_000499745.2 Eimeria mitis | reverse complement strand
CGAGTTGTAAGTATGCACAGGCGGAACAGCAGCTGAACACCAGGTATCATTTCATCCATCCTCTGGCGCCCACAACTTTTTCAATCGTTACGCAAGGAAAGCTACCCATTGCTGAACAGGCTCTATTGTTTGGCTCAGGACTCAAGTGTGAACAAAACAAAGCGCCAGGGAGAAAAGTGTACCTTAGACTTTCGCAATCCTCAGCTCTAGGCACATTCAGATTATCTGCTGCTACCGATGCGACGCAGCGACGCAGCCTCAACCCCCTTGCTTTGTGTCACCGCGTAAGTCGAGAAACACAAACTGGATAAGATATCATCTGCACTCCACATGCTGGCTGCATACATACTTTTAAACCCTACGCGGCTTTGCATAATGTCAGAGGCCTGCTTGGGACTGAGTTGGAAATTCTGCCATTTTGTGCACTACGGGGCTCCGGTACTTTCAGCAGAGGCACTGAAAACCATTCCTGCAGCCTGTTTGGAAAATAGGAAAACACGGTGCTGACGTTGGTGCCTCGCTGCAAGCACGAACCATTTTTCCTTCCTGCATCGAAAACTCAACCATCAGACGCCAGAAACGCACAGCCTGCAGCCGTGAAGGCATTGGGTTTTCGTGAAATAGCTTGAATATTTACATCTCGCCGATGCTTCGCCGTTAAACATTCCCTGCAGGAGTTTTAAATCAGTTTCCGATGTACCATTTGAGACTTCCCAGCCCCGTCGCATATGATCTCCATAGGCTTGCCCCAAAAGGAATCGTATTGTACCCAGCTGGAATGACGATAATCCTGCCAGGAGTGTGTGCTGTCGTCATGGACGAAATCACCGGATATGCCGCGAAGATCAATTTTACTCGAGAGGAATCGTTACTATATCGGGACTTAGTGAGGGGCTTGGTGAAAGAAGCACGCAACACGCAATTGGTATCACTAATCCAGTCAATGCATGTGCTACATAAAACTCACGTTCTGATTAGAGTGCATTCGCAACAAATTCCAAACACTGCTGAGGAGTAGCTGCACCCATATACACAATCACGACGTAATCAGTTCACCAACTGCGTGCTATNAACACTGCTGAGGAGTAGCTGCACCCATATACACAATCACGACGTAATCAGTTCACCAACTGCGTGCTATTTAGAATAGAATCGACGGCTCTCCATTTTTGTGGTTACTAGAGTGCGACGAAAGGCACCAAAATAAACTTAGCCGTAAATATGGAAGAATGGAAGGCACACACACGCGGGAAAACTGCATCTCCGTGCAACAAAAATCTTCCAGGACCACCTCAATTTAATATTAAGTACAGGAACTACTTGTAAGCTTGACAACCTTCATTCCATAGTTCGCGACATTCGCTGCGCCGCAGCACTAGAGCCAGAATCATCGCACTATCTGTCACACGGGAAAATCACGTCTAAGCGCTAACATTTTGCAGAGTTAAGTTCCTTGGCAAGTATGACACGGAGAGAGCAGTAAGAAAAGAGCAACTTTCCTTTTGCTTTTGATTGGAAACACTGCAAATCGCCTTTTGAACCTTCTCTTCAACAGCCAGCACTCCATATTAAAATCATATGCGAAGCATTTTATGGTACCCCGCTGCTGATGTTGAGCACATATTCCCATATCGTCTTTTCAAAAAGATGTGCCTTGCTTACTGCGCATTCTACAAGACCTAAATGGCGCTTGGATAATGTTCGTTTTTCAGCGAAACCCA
>NW_013574316.1:3592-3663 GCF_000499745.2 Eimeria mitis | reverse complement strand
GCAGCAGCAGCTGCAGCAGCTGCAGCAGCTGCAGCAGCAGCAGCTACAGCAGCAGCAGCAGCAGCAGCAAC
>NW_013574316.1:3270-3492 GCF_000499745.2 Eimeria mitis | reverse complement strand
CAGGGGGGCCCCCTCAAAGGCAGCAGCAAACACACACACTGCAGCAAGCAACAAACGTCCTGCTCCTGCTCCTGCTGCTGCTGCTGCTGCTGCTGCTGCTGCTGCTGCAGCTTCTCCTGCTGCTGCTGCTGCTGCTATGCGGGCTCTTGATGATTCTAAGGGGGCACTGTCGCCGTCTCCGGGGTGTACAGACAGCCCGATAAGCAATGACCATCATCATCA
>NW_013574316.1:2183-2613 GCF_000499745.2 Eimeria mitis | reverse complement strand
ATCGTATGGCCGTCTGGGGTTGGACACACGTCGAGCCTTTCGCTATAAACACACCGCAGCAGCAGCAGCAGCAGCAGCAGCAGCAGCAGCAGCAGCAACAGCAGCAACAGCAGCAGCAGCAGCGTGAGATGGTAACGAGGTCAAGGGAGAGGCACGCAGGTCTGTCCAGTTGTTTAAAAAAGAGAAAAGAAAACAAAAAGTTTAGGGTTTAGGGTTTAGGGTTTAGGGTTTAGGGTTTAGGGTTTGCTTACGCCCCCAGCGAGGTCTAGCTCCCGAGCGATGCTCCATACACTGCCCTTGCGTACGTGCTGCGGGAAGAAAAAGAAAGAAAAGAGAAAGATATGGACTATAACCCATTAAAATAAATAAAATATTATATTTTATTTGTTTTTTGCGGTTTATTTTTTATATTTTTTGTTTATTTTCGTCA
>NW_013574316.1:800-2083 GCF_000499745.2 Eimeria mitis | reverse complement strand
CTGCTCCACGATCGCAGTCTTCATCGCAGGAAGCCTCGGCTGCTGATAGTGGTGCAGCAGCAGCAGCAGCTGCTGCTGATGCTCCTGTCGCTGCTGCAGCTCCTGCTGCTCCTGATGCTGCTGCAGCTGCTGCTGCTCCTGTTGCAGCAGCAGCAGCTGCTGCTGCCGTTGAGGAGACATCACCTAAAGGGGAGGCCCCAGCAACAGCAGCAGCAACAGCAGCAGCAACAACTGCAGAAACAGCAGCAGCTGCTACAACAGCAGCAGCAGCTGCAGCAGCAGCTGCAGCAGCAGCAGCAGCAAACATAAGCGCAGCAGCAGAGATAGCCACCAAGACAGAACAAAATACAGCAGCACAGCCTGGGGATGCAGAAGCAGCTGCAGCAGCAGATGATGCCAAAGCAGCAACAGCAGCAACAACAGCAGCAGCAGCAGCAACAACAACAGCAGCAGCAGCAGCTACAGAAGCAGCAGCAGCAGCAGCAGCAGAAGCAGCAGTAGCAGCAACTGAGGCTTCAATGGGAGAGGCGGAGAACCCAAGGGCTGTTGGCTCCACAGACAAAGCAGCAGCAGCAGCAGCAGCAGCAGCAGCAGCAGCAGCAGCAGAACCGAAAGCAGCAGCAGCAGGTGCACCCGCTGAAATCCCCGCAGCAGCAACAGCAGCAGCAGAGGAGTCTCCTGCTGCTGCTGCTGCTGCTGCTCAAACGAAGCAGCAGAGCGACTGCAACTAGACCAGACAGGGGGCCCCCCCACCCTCAGCTGTCTGTATGGGGGCCCCCTTCATAAACCAAAGGGGCCCCCGGGGGCCCCCGGGGGGCCCCCCATTACTCCACGTATGGTGAGGGGGCCCCTAGGGTTTACTTTTGCGTTGGGGGCCCCCCCCATGAAGTGTCGCAGGTTAAGGGGATATATGGGGGCCCCCAGCACGGGGGCCCCCAGGGGGGGCCCCCAAGGGGCCCCCCTGCCTCTGTTTGACTCAGAGTAACTGCATGCATGCAGCTTGTCTTTTGTCTGTTGTCAAGACAAACACACACAAACCAAGGGGCCCCCGAAGGGGGGGCCCCAGGGGGCCCCCCCTAGGGGGCCCCCAGGGGACCCTACTAAGGGTCTCTAAGGAAAGCCAATGGGGGCCCCCCAGTGGGGGCCCCCCGGGGGCCCCCAGTGGGGGCCCCCCAGTTGGTTGTGAAGAGTTTAATTGGGTGTAATATAATAAAATTATAAAAAAATAATTTATGATGGGTTGTAGTGTTTTTGTTTTGTTTTATTTTATTTGTCTTTTGTTG
>NW_013574316.1:418-700 GCF_000499745.2 Eimeria mitis | reverse complement strand
ATAAAATATTATATTTTATTTGTTTTTTGCGGTTTATTTTTTATATTTTTTGTTTATTTTCGTCAAAAAACTCACTTTTAGGGGTTCTATGTAACACGACGCCATGTCCGGTGAGCGAAGCCGAAACAGCCACCCGTGCTCGGGGTGTCTATACCGCCCCACCACCTTCGCCCTATAAACAAAAAAATAAATAAATATATTTATTTATTTTATTCTTTTTTATTTAATATATTTTGGTTTTTTAGGTTTTTTCCTCTTTTTATTCAGTATACACACATACAC
>NW_013574316.1:0-318 GCF_000499745.2 Eimeria mitis | reverse complement strand
TTTATTTATTTTATTCTTTTTTATTTAATATATTTTGGTTTTTTAGGTTTTTTCCTCTTTTTATTCAGTACACACACACACACATACACACGCGTGCATACATACACCACAACCACCGCAGCTGCTCTAGGGTGATGGGTGTTTTACCTTTTTATTAATTTATTTATTTATTTATTTATTTATTTATTTTATTTATTTTTTTTTTTATTTTTTTTCTTCTTTGTTCTTATAAATGCTAATAAACTGTTAGACACCTGCCAATACAGGTCGTGCACCGTGAAGACAAAGCAAAATAAAAAAATAAAAATAACAAAAAAA
>NW_013574315.1:2779-3304 GCF_000499745.2 Eimeria mitis | reverse complement strand
GAGCTGCCTATACACCCCAGCAGCAGCCGAGCTGCCTATACACCCCAGCAGCTGCGGAGCTGCCTATACACCCCAGCAGCAGCGGAGCTGCCTATACACCCCAGCAGCTGCGGAGCTGCCTATACACCCCAGCAGCAGCCGAGCTGCCTATACACCCCAGCAGCTGCGGAGCTGCCTATACACCCCAAGAGCGTACATGTTTTCTATGCGGTGCTGTATACTTATTTTGTTTTTAGTATTTGTATACCTGAACAGCATATATATATATATATATATATATATATATATTTAGATATATATAATATATATATATATATATATATAATATATATATATATACACCCATCATACTGTAGCGTATTGAGTACCGGTTTTCATGCATGCGTATATCCCCCCTGCATACATCTATCTATACCTATCTATCTATCCATCCATATTTATTTATTTATTTATTTTTATTTATTTATTTATATTTATTTATTTATATTTATTTATTTATATATTTGCATGCAGGCAAACGACCTG
>NW_013574315.1:1770-1952 GCF_000499745.2 Eimeria mitis | reverse complement strand
TTTCCCCCCCATAGCCACCATGCAGGTAAACCCTAAACCCTAAACCCTAAACCCTAAACCCTAAACCCTAAACCCTAAACCCTAGATAGGAAACAGTGGTGTTTTGTTCTAGCGTTTGTTTACAGTCCACGTTTGGGGTTTTATAGCACAGAAACATTCTCCCTCTCCTTCAACCTAGGGTC
>NW_013574315.1:0-1042 GCF_000499745.2 Eimeria mitis | reverse complement strand
AAATTGAGGGTTTAGAGAATATAATAAAAACACAAATACCCCGGCTCATGTCTCTCGTACCCACAGACACAGTGCGTAAACCCTAAACCCTAAACCCTAAACCCTAAAACCTAATTCTAGAAGAGAAGTTCTGTATTTTCATATCTTAACAACTACACCACAAACTCTCCTTCGCTCGATTTTCAGGGTTTATTACTCCAGCTTTGATATTTTTTTAGGGTTTAGGGTTTAGGGTTTAGGTGTATAAGCATTGGAGTGTATGCATGCATGCATGCATGCATGCATGCATGCATGCATGCGTGTGTGTGTGTGTATACAGTGGGCTTCGGTGCCGCACACTGCAGCGGACGGGTCTCTGGTGGAGGGCAAGGTGTCTCCTTTTTTGGCTCTTACGCAGAGCAGCACAACACCTTCGTGGGCGATCGATAAATACCTGCATCAGCCAGTAGACCTTGAGCAGTATAGAGAGGTGCCTATACACCCCAATTACTACACCTGCATGCACACCCCAGTTGCTTCGTATTTGCACCTGCATATACACCACAAATACTGCCTATATATACCTGCATGTACACCCCAATTACTCCATATTTACACCTGCATATACACCCCAAATACTGCCTATATATACCTGCGTATACACCCCAAATACTCTCTATATGCACCTCCCTATACACCCCAAATACTGCATATATAAAATATATATATAAACCTGCCTATACACCGCAAATACTTTCTATATACAGCTGCCTATACACCCCAAATATTTTTTATAAAAAGCTGCCTATACACCCCAAATACTGCATCTTTCGACCCCCAGCAATCCCTATAAACCCCAACAACTGCCGATACACCCTAAACACATATAATATCTATAAAATACACAAATATATATTTATTTATTTATTTATTTATTTATTTTATTTTATTTATTTTTTTTTTTATAAGGATTTTGAGAGGATGGGCCCCGATGCACTGGGGCGAGTTGACGGCGCCCAGGCGAAGGTCGACCTCGTTAAGAGCAAACTCCCTAGCGGCATTC
>NW_013574314.1:2342-3395 GCF_000499745.2 Eimeria mitis | reverse complement strand
ATATATATATATATATATATATAATATATATAGACAAAGAAAAGGAGTGTATATCGACAAATGAAGGTAGTTTATATAGAGAGACAAAAGAAAGGAGTTTATGTTGAGAGAAAAATACAAGTAGTCTATATAGAGAGACAAACGAACAGAGCTTCGATAGAGAGACAAATTAAATAAGTTAATAAATAAATATATTTATTTATTTATTTATTTATTTATTTAGTTGTTTATTTATTTATTTATTTAGTTGTTTTTTTGTATATAGAGAGACAAGCAAAAGAAGTTTATATAGAGAGACAAATAAAAGGCGTCTATAGAGACAAAAAGTTTATAGATGCCCATACAGTGAGCATCAGCTTCCCTATACGCTAGTCAATAGCTATATCACTGGGGCCCCCTCGGGGGCCCCCATAGGGGCCCCCTTGGGGGGGGCCCCCACGGGGGCCCCCTGGGGGGGCCCCCATAGGGGCCCCCAGTAAGATATGTTGGCTTTGACACTTGTGGGGGCCCTACAGGGGCCCCCAGGGTTAGCTGCGAGGGGCCCCCAAGGCCCCCTGAAGGGCTTGCCTGGGCCTATGGGCCTGGGGGCCCCCCTACCTGCGGGTTGGGGCTGCGCGGGGCCCTCAGATATAACACTATGCTGCAGCAACGTGGGGGCCCACGAGGACCTTCAGCTGCTGCTGCTGCTGCTGCTGCTGCTGCTGCAGTTAGGATACAGCAGCAGAGCTGCGTATTACTTGAATGCCGCTAAACCCTAACCCTATACCCAAGGGTTTAGGGTTTAGGGTTTAGGGTTTAGGGTTTAGGGTTTACAGGGGCCACCGAGCGCCCAGGTGCTCGCGAAAGAACTTCTGAACGACCCACCGCTCGCACTGCTGAGCAACCTGGTGTACATACACCCCAAACAGCCACACAGCAGCAGACAGCAGCAAGCAGCAGCAAGCAGCAGCAAGCAGCAGCAAGCAGCAGCAAGCAGCAGCAAGCAGCAGCAAGCAGCAGAGACAAGTGGAGAGGGAGATGCATGTAAGAGCAATGCAGCGGGGACGCAGAGAA
>NW_013574314.1:1876-2242 GCF_000499745.2 Eimeria mitis | reverse complement strand
AAGCAGCAGCAAGCAGCAGCAAGCAGCAGCAAGCAGCAGCAAGCAGCAGCAAGCAGCAGCAAGCAGCAGCCAGCAGCAGCAAGCAGCAGAGACAAGTGGAGAGGGAGATGCATGTAAGAGCAATGCAGCGGAGACGCAGAGAGACAAATACCCACGCGACACATACAGCAGCAGCAATAGCAGCAACAGCAGCAGCAACAGCAGCAACAGCAGCAGAAACTGTAGCAGCAGCAATAGTAACCGCAGAAACAGCAGCAACAACAACGGCAGCAACAGCAACAACAGCAACAGCAACAACAACGGCAGAAACAGCAACAACAACAGCAGCAACAGCAACAGCAGCAACAACAACAGCAGCAACAGCAA
>NW_013574314.1:1622-1843 GCF_000499745.2 Eimeria mitis | reverse complement strand
CAGCAGCAGCAGCAGCAGCAGCAGCAGCAGCAGCAGCAGCAGCAGCAGCAGCAGCAGCAGCAGCGAGAGTTTTCTTACCGAGTGCAGCTCTGCGGGCCCCACACCCAGCTGGTCTGCGACCTTCATGAGGGCCACGCTATACATAAAGGGGAGACGGCCTGCAGGTGTAGAGACAGCAGAAGAGACAAAGGAGACAGCTCATATATATATATATATATATA
>NW_013574314.1:787-1522 GCF_000499745.2 Eimeria mitis | reverse complement strand
TATATATATATATATATATATATATATATATATATATATATATATATATATATATATATATAAACAAACACAATCTCTCTGTCTCTTTCTCTGTCTCTTTCTCTGTCTCTTTCTCTGTCTCTTTCTCTGTCTCTTTATCTGTCTCTTTATCTCTCTTTCTCTGTCTCCTTCTCTTCTCTCCTCTGCTTGCCCGCCTCAATGCGCGTAAGGGCTTATTAGGGTTTAGGGTTTAGGGTTTAGGGTTTACAGTGTAGCTAGGGTTTAGGTTTACTTAAAAAAAGAACTTTCGCGGGTTTAACCCTCTATAAAAGCGAGGGTTTAGGGTTTCCAGTGTTTCGGTGTATTAGGGTTTACAAGGGTTTACAAGGGTTTACAAGGGTTTACTAGGGTTTACTAGGGTTTAGTGTACTTGTTGCATAGCTGCATGCAGCCTCAAGCCGCAGCGGCAAGGCCCGGCCGGGGCCGCAGCCCCCCCCCTCAAGGAAGCTGCTGCTGCCGCCCCTGAGGGCGAACCGCTGCTGCACAGCAGCAGCAGCAAAACCCTCAAAACACCAATCCGGGGCCCAGTACTTGCTGTGCAACAAGTCTAAACCACCCTGCTGCTGCTGCTGCTGCTGCTGCTCGTCTTCCTGCTCCTGCTGCTGCTGCTGCTGCTGTTCGTGCTGTTGCTCTGGCGGTGGATGCTCCTCAGCTACCACCGAAGGAGAAGCATGCAGGCACACAGGGTCTGCAGCA
>NW_013574314.1:0-687 GCF_000499745.2 Eimeria mitis | reverse complement strand
CAGTACTTGCTGTGCAACAAGTCTAAACCACCCTGCTGCTGCTGCTGCTGCTGCTGCTCGTCTTCCTGCTGCTGCTGCTGCTGCTGCTGCTGTTCGTGCTGTTGCTCTGGCGGTGGATGCTCCTCAGCAACCACCGAAGGAGAAGCATGCAGGCACACAGGGTCTGCAGCGGCTGGTGTTTCTGCTGCTGCTGTTTCTGCTGCTGCTGCTGCTGCGGAAGGAGACTGCTGTTGCTGCTGTGCAGCAGCAGCAGCTGCTGCTGCATCCCTATACGGCTGCAGCAACTCGGCGACAGAATCAACAAGACTCTGAGCTGCTGCTGCTGCACCTGCTGCTGAATTTCTCAGCAGCAACTCCCCCACTGTCTCCTCTCCTTCTGCTGCTGGCTGCTGCAGCAGATCATCAGCAGCACCCATCTGCTGCAGCAGCGAAGCTGCTAGCAGCAGGAAGAGAGAGTCAGCTGTCCCCTCATAGCAGACGTATGGAGACCCCAGCCACTGCAGCTGCTGCTGCTGCTGCTGCTGCAGGCAGTGTACAGCGTCCAGGTGAGCAGCAGCAGCAGCAGCAGCAGCATCAGAGGATTCAGCAGGTCGAGGCAGAGGAAGCAGCGGCAACTCCTCAGCTGCCTCAGCAGCAAACCGCTGCACCACAGCAGCATTGTGCGGCTGCAGCGGCAGCAGCACGCAG
>NW_013574313.1:16582-17571 GCF_000499745.2 Eimeria mitis | reverse complement strand
GCTGTTTCGTTTGCGTGTTTGTTTGGTTGGTGGCTTCGATGAGCTCTGCACGGCTAAGTAAAAGTGCATAAAAAATTTTTATTTATTATTTTCTTCTCATGCAGGCAGACTCACAAGAAACATGTCCTGTTTGTTGGGGGTCAAGGACCCACAAGACGTCTCTAACGGGTCTGAAGAGTTCGTCGTTCTCCATCAGCTTCACCACGACAGACCGCAGTGCTTTCTGTAGCGGACTCAGAGAAGCAAACTCGAGCCAGGCAACAGCAAGCAACAGCAGCAATACACGGGCTTCAAACAACTCCACCATCAGCCAGTCAGCCACTGCTATGCAGCAGCTCTTGCTGCTGCTCCTGCTGCTGCTGCTCCTGTTGGCCGAGGCACATCGGCAGCAAACAGGTAAGGTGTCAGTTGCTTCCGCTCTTTTGTTAAACTCGGAATCATTGCTGGTGCAGTGGCAGCGACTCCTGCTACTGCTGCTGCTGCTGCTGCTGCTGCTGCTGCAGCCAGTGGGAGACAGAGTAACAGCTGGCAGATGAAAGTGCGGAACATNTGCTGCTACACAGCTCTCTAGCCCCAACAAACCTGAAATAGGGCATGTCAGCCGCACATGTGGCTGCAGCTGCTGCGCGTTGCATACAGGCAAGCCGCGCCAGTCGCTGCTGCATTCTGATAAAAAGGTCAAAGCCTCTTCCCCTTCACAAGAGACACACCGCAGTGCACGCAGACCCATTGCCTGCAGCACGCAGCATTTCTTATCTCCTTTGGGGTCTTCCTGTACTTCTTCCGTTGTCTCCTTGTTTGTCTGTTTATTTCTGTCTTTATTTGTCTCTGCATTTCGCATCAGATCCTCCTCTTGTTCGGCAGCCACGACAGATCCCCCCACCCCTCCCTCAGAAGACGGTGGCCTTGCCCGTTTCTGCAGCTGCTGCTGGTCCTGCCCCCGTTGTTGTAGCAGCAGCGTCTCATCTGCTGCAACAATCGGAGCCCTG
>NW_013574313.1:16249-16482 GCF_000499745.2 Eimeria mitis | reverse complement strand
CTCCTTTGGGGTCTTCCTGTACTTCTTCCGTTGTCTCCTTGTTTGTCTGTTTATTTCTGTCTTTATTTGTGTCTGCACTTCGCATCAGATCCTCCTCTTGTTCGGCAGCCACGACAGACCCCCCCACCCCTCCCTCAGAAGACGGTGGCCTTGCCCGTTTCTGCAGCTGCTGCTGGTCCTGCCCCCGTTGCTGTAGCAGCAGCGTCTCATCTGCTGCAACAATCGGAGCCCTA
>NW_013574313.1:15858-16149 GCF_000499745.2 Eimeria mitis | reverse complement strand
GATCAGAACCAGCCCTCGCCACCGTTTCCAGCTGTTCCCTTGCGCTGTCTTGGGGCTTGCACGGCAGCCAGGTTGGCTGTACAACCGGATCAGACGGGGCCTTCCGTGCATGGTGCAGACTGCTGCAGCTGACAGAAGGAGACAAAAGAGAAATGTGAGAAGAAGCAAAGGGAGAAGAATCTCCACCCGAGGAGGTGACGGAAGTGGGGGAAGGGTCGCTCAAGAAATTCATTGAAGGCGCAGATACCGCACGCATCAGACCTAAATGCAAGCACAAATGCAGACAGACGC
>NW_013574313.1:15570-15758 GCF_000499745.2 Eimeria mitis | reverse complement strand
GATCAGAACCAGCCCTCGCCACCGTTTCCAGCTGTTCCCTTGCGCTGTCTTGGGGCTTGCACGGCAGCCACGTTGGCTGTACAACAGGATCAGACGGGGCCTTGCGTGCATGGTGCAGACTGCTGCAGCTTACAGAAGGAGACAAAAGAGAAATGTGAGAAGAAGCAAAGGGAGACGAATCTCCACCT
>NW_013574313.1:15277-15470 GCF_000499745.2 Eimeria mitis | reverse complement strand
CCCCAGCATATTCTGAGTTTGTTGGATTCCTTCTGCTGTCTGGGGAGGGCGGCGCATCCGAAGGCGCACCTCCAGGCGTTGCAGCAGCTGCAGCAGGAAACGCTTCCGCGCCTGCCTCCTGCTGCGGTTGTTACTGCTGCTGCTGCTGTTGCAGGGGCGGAGTTTGTCTGCCGGAAGTGCTGCAGCAACGGGG
>NW_013574313.1:14741-15177 GCF_000499745.2 Eimeria mitis | reverse complement strand
ATATATATATATATATATATATATATATATATATATATATATATATATATATATATATATATATATGAGGAGCAGATGGTAGCCACAGACGCCGCAGCCGTACAAAGCGAGCAAACACGTGCAACGTCAGCTGTTGTATGCAGCATTGGAACCTTCAACAGTTTTTGTTGCTGAGGGCAATGTAGACTCAGCCTCACGTCGTCTCTCCTCTCGAAAGCACTGCTGCAGCCAGGGGTGTTTGAGCATGAGCTCAGCTGTGGGCTGGCCGTAGGGGGGGGGAGGGGGGGGCCCCCTTAGATGTAACGGCAGAAGGGGGTTGTAAAGGAGGGCCCTCAAGAAACCCAAACAAGGCAGAGACAGACCCGTCCAAACGCCACCACTAAAGGAGACAGGAGTGTCTGTGATCTGCACAGAAACCAAGCACACCACAGACAAG
>NW_013574313.1:14473-14641 GCF_000499745.2 Eimeria mitis | reverse complement strand
AGGGGGGGGGAGGGGGGGGCCCCCTTAGATGTAACGGCAGAAGGGGGTTGTAAAGGAGGGCCCTCAAGAAGCCCAAACAAGGCAGAGACAGACCCGTCCAAACGCCACCACTAAAGGAGACAGGAGTGTCTGTGATCTGCATAGAAACCAAGCACACGACATACATTT
>NW_013574313.1:12431-14373 GCF_000499745.2 Eimeria mitis | reverse complement strand
GAAAACTTTGTAAAGATTATATGTTTATTGTATATTTATTTACTCTATATTTACTGCATATATATTAAATGTTTTTCGTAGAATTATTATGGATTTATCATGTATATATAGTGTTTGAAGGGTATGGTTATCCTTAGGATAGTATGATATGTATGGATGCACGACAAAGCGGCTCCCCTCGTTGCACCCTGCAAGCTAAATTGATTGATGCGTAAGCCCCCTCCCCTCTACTCGTCTGATTGAGTTTTATCTGTGTGTGTCCGTCGGTGTTTCTTGGGTGTATTGTATGCATTCATCTCTCTGTGAGTCTTATTCGTCTCGGTTCGCATTCGTGCGCGTGCGTGTGTTGCTAGTTTCTGGGGTTTAGAGCCTAGGGTTTGGTGTCAGTGTGACGGATCGTTTGCTACTGCTAGACAGCCCCCAACTTTCTCACGCACAGCCTGATCAATGGAGGTTTTATCGTCTCCGTTGAAAGGCGGATGCCCCGAAAAAAGAATAAAAAGAGCGACACCCAACGCCCATAAATCGCTGCGCTCGTCCCCCTCCACCCCGTGCAGAATCTGCCAGGGAGAGCGGTAGTACAGGGTGCCCTCAACAGACAGATTGGCGAACACCTGAGAAACAAAACAGCAAACGACGCAAAAAATAGGGATTTAAAACAAGAAATACAACAATGTATGAATCACGACTTTCAAACGAGAAACGGAACAGCTCATGCCTGCGAGAAGAACGCCAAAGGAGAAATACAACGAAGACGAATCCCGAACACAAGAAATAACAGAAAATGACTCAAAGAGGAATTTCAAACGCGAAACACAACGGAACATAACTAAAGAGGAATTTGCGGGTCACTCGAAGAGAAATTTCAAAGAGGGGAGAAACGCAACAGAAAGCGACTTGATATAGATAACAGTATATATAAGTGGTAAACATAATATCATTAGCAGAAACCCCAAATGCAGGCAAGGGGAGAAGTGCAACATGCAGCAGAAAAACTGAAAGAGAACAGCAAAGGCACGAGCTGCGCATAGTCACAGAGGTGTAAAGAGAACGAGAGGCAGGCACAGATACAGCGAGACAGATACAGACAGATAACGGGAGGCGGAGAAAGATAGACACCCAAAGACTATCTCTCTCCGCCCCTGGCTGTATGCGACAGCCAGCTGGCGAGGGAAAGAGAGAGAAAGACAGAGGCAGAGACGAAGGTAGGAAGCTGAAACGAACACAACAGAAGGAATGTCAACATGAGTGAAGACTAACCTTCTGCCTTTGTCTCCCCCGTACTATTTTCTTTGCAAGTCCAAAATCTGCGAGCTTTACAATTAAATTTTTTCTTCGGAATTTGCCGACGAGAGAATGCGTGGAGTCGCTGGGGCTGTCTCTAGCATAAGGTAACGAGAAGTTTCTGCTGCTTCTTTCTGTTTCTCTATCTCTATCTTTATCTCTGTTCCCCAGGCCGCGCCGCTTCCTCATCACCATCGGCACCACCGAAAGAGCATTTAAGCTGTTGCTGCTGCTGCTACTGGTGATGCTGTTGCTGGTGATGCTGTTGCTGCTGCTGCTGTGACCAAAGTTCCGTCGAAGGCCTGGGCGGGATCTGCTGCTTGCGCAGTTGATTCTTTCCTGTTCCTGTTGCAGCAGCTGCTGCTGCTGCAGCTGCAGCTCCTGCTGCTCCATCAGCGCCGCTTCTTCCTCCTCGCTACTCGCTCCGTCTCCCGTTGCTTCGGAGTCGTCTAATTCTGCTGCCAGCAACATATTTTCGAGTTTTATATCGCAGTGTGCGATCTCTCTGCTGTGTAAATAACGCAGTGCACACAACATCTGCCCTGCTATCTGTGCAGCCATCTCTTCGCTCACCAACGGCCGAACGCTTGATGCTGCCGCTGCTGCTGCTGCTGCTGCTGCTGTTGCTGCTGCTCCTGATGCTCCTGCTGCTGCTGCC
>NW_013574313.1:10338-12371 GCF_000499745.2 Eimeria mitis | reverse complement strand
GCTGCTGCTGTTGCTGCGGCAGCTGCTGCACCAGCTGCAACCGGGCATGCGCCTCGCATGCTGCTGCCTGTTCTGCCGCTAACGGGAACAGCAACAGGAGACAAAGGCCGGCTGATGTCTCCTTCCATTGAATTTGGTGTTGTTGCAGCTGTTGCTGTTGCCACTGTTGGAGCCGAAGACGGCTGGGCCATGCCAGACTCAGCAGGGATGGCGCCATTTTGCTGTTGCTGTTGCTGCTGCTGTTGCTGCTGTTGCTGCAGCGGCGTCGGATTGCTATCGTGAATGGAACAGAAGCTAACTGTGCGCCTTCGTGAGTGTCTCTGTCTCCTCCTCAGGCGCCTGTCTAACCACTGGTGCAGGTCGCCGCCGTAGCACGTCTCCGTCACCTGTACATACACCCCAACTCGACACTGTTTGTCAGCAAAACGCAAGCTGCTCGAAAAAAAGGCAGCAAATAGCGACGGACAGACGGAGATAGAGGATGGAATGAATGATAGAAAGAGACAGACACACAAAAGCACAGAAAAACCCCAAAAAGCAAAGACAAGTACACAGAATAGCAATGCATAGATGCACGGACATAGGTGAACACAGAGAGAAACATACACTAAAGAATACTACAAAACAGAAAATGAAGAAACGACGACAGGAAGACAGCAACGGGTATGAACAGACACAAACAGCAGCAGACGCAGCAGTGGCTAGCGCCAATAGAAAAGAAACAGAGAGAAACAATGTGATACGAAGGGTGGAGGCATGCGCGTAAAAGTAGATGCAGCGGGAGAAAGAGTGATATACCACAGAGAGAAAGATATATGCAAACAAAACAGAAAACAATAGAGTGAAAAGACACAACAGCAAACGCAACAGAACATACACCAGACGAACGCAAGAAAAATAAAACAGACGAACTGCGAGATAACTAAAGGAGAGATAACCAATGTGGCAAGTGGGAACAAAGATACAAACGGAAACAAAGAAGAAGAGAGAACACACAAAGAGCAACCAAGAGGAAGAGGAAAGATACAAGCAGCAAAAAAAAAAAAGATATAAAGAGGAGCTGCAGCAGGTACGCACATGGTATACAGCATCAGGATCTTCGAATACTTCAAAGAGTCTGACGATGTTGGGGTGATGAGCCTTTCTTAGGAAGGTGACCTCGTTACGAAAAAGACGAACACCTTCAGGCTGATCTCTGCTAACACGTTTCACTACACGACGAACACCAGAAAGTATATCTGTTGCTCTATACACCCGGCAAGCAAAGGATCCAAGGCCTATTACTTCATCCAGCTGAAACAAAACAAAACAAAACAAAACAAAACAAAACAAACAAACAAATCCATATATAAACATATTTCATACATATATTCTGCATATCCTGCACTGAATATACACACATCCATAGGTGCAACAGATAAATGCATATTATTGTAAATATAAATGCATGCATAATATTACAAGTAGAAATGCATGCATTCAAATACATATGCACGAAACATGCAAGTATGTAGAAGCAAACTGAGAGAGAAGATGCACAGAAGCCAAGATGAAGGATGGCTTCAGCGTACAGAGAGGCTGAGCTAGTACATGTGTAGCCGCATACATGCGTTGTTTAGGTGTATATAAACAAAAAAAAAAAAGAAAAAAAAAGAACAACAAGGAAACATAAAACACGCAGAAGGCTTACGGTGTAGCAGGAAGTGATGGGGAGAGGCGAATTGCGTACAAGCTGCTGCCTCCTTAGAACACATCCTTCACTACGGACGCGTTTGAGGCCTTCTATCCCCTCTATAAACAAACAGAACAACGCATGCATTGGTCAGTTGCTTGCTCGCTCTTGTGTATATTATATTCTGTTGATATTCACGATATACGCTCGTGTTCTGTTGCTTTAGAAACAGCTGTTTCGCTGTGTATCGGCTCACTAGCCATTCATATGTAACGCTGGAAAGCCAGATAAGTGGCGTATATACAGTACAACAGCTAGCTGAAGAAAACAAAACCAGAGAAGGCACAAACAACGACGCCGC
>NW_013574313.1:2816-10238 GCF_000499745.2 Eimeria mitis | reverse complement strand
GGCCTTCTATCCCCTCTATAAACAAACAGAACAACGCATGCATTGGTCAGTTGCTTGCTCGCTCTTGTGTTTATTATATTCTGTTGATATTCACGATATATGCTCGTGTTCTGTTGCTTCAACAATAGCTGTTTCGCTGTGTATCGGCTCACTAGCCATTCATATGTAACGCTGGAAAGCCAGATAAGTGGGGTATATACAGTACAACAGCTAGCTGAAGAAAACAAAACTAGAGAAGGCACAAACAGCAACGCCAGCTCGACTCACCCCCAGTCTGTGTTCCCTTCTCCTCTTCCATTGTATTCCTCCACTCTGTTGCAAGCCCAGAGTAAACAAAGCAAACGCAAGGAGCCGAAGACGGCCCAGGGGAGACCGGAGCCGCTGGCTGCTGCGCCGTCCCCCCAATAAAAAAGAGTACAAATCAATGGCGTTTTTCCGTAATGTGTTGACAACAACACGCCGATACACCGCAGAACTCAGACCACCCCCCTGCAGTTGCAGAAGCTGTGGCTCGCTGCTGCCGCTGCCGCTGCTGTCGCTGTTGCTGCCGTTGAGGCGAGCCTTTAGCCTATGGAAGTATTTGCCTCAACTGTTTAGTTTATAAAAAGCGAAGGACATCCGATAAAAAGAAGAGCGGAAATCCATCAAAATGCAGCTGTCGCGACAACGGTTCGAACAGATGAAGACCAGCGCAGGCGTCTTGTAGGTTTAAACTAAAGCAATACCTCAAGCCAACCACATTAATTAGATTTTCCAAACAAAGGCTGAAAAAAAAATGCACAGGAAGCGGGGGCAGCCGGGCAACACCAACAGCGGCTGTTCGCCGTCTGGGAAGGACGAGAGGCACTTTCCCCCTTTTCTGCGTGTTTCAGCGTTGTCTCGGCTGTTACGAGATGAAAATAACACTTAAAAAGATAACTTATCACAAAATAAACAGCTGAAGTCGACACGGCGCAAAACCCTCGCTTCGTTGCCCGACAACCGGCAGCAGACCCGCAGGCAGGGGGCCCCGCGGCCTCTCTCTGTGGCTATATGAAGCGAAAGCGCTCGCTTCTGTGGCTCTGCGTCTATGTTTTACTTAATTTGAGCTGTTAATTATAGAGGAATTATATTCAAACTGCATTTGCCTGATATTTCGCTGCAACAACACCACGCTGAGCCATGTAGCCCACCAATGAGCTGTATCGGGACTGCTTTCTTCTCTGGTTGAACTTGTGTTTCTGACGGCGATATAACTGCACATAAGTATCGTTTGCGTGTTTTGTTTACGCATTTTCATCAGCATATGCACGCTTAGACGTAGTTTACTTAAACACCTCCCGCATGAAGTGGGCTCTGCGTTCTGTTGCAAATGCAAGTGCTGCGACCGGCTAGGACTAAACAGCTGAGGTGGCTGTAGAAGTTGCACTTCTGCAGTTATGGTTAGCCTTTACACGCAGATACTTTGTATATATTCACTGTTGCGTTGGTTGGCTGCAACACACGTCCAGTTCCTATGTTTACGATACTGCTTTAGTTGGGTTAAAGAAATACCCAGTTCGTTTTTCAGTGGCCATGGTTGGCTCTAGAGCATATATAGTTTGTATGTTTACGTTGCAGTTATGGTTGGCTCTGATAGATATATAATTTGTATGTTTATATTGCATTTATTGTTGGCTCTATTACAAGTATGTTTTCTATGTTTTTAGTGGACTTCGTGTAGTTAAAGAGGTCTAAGGAACCTGCTTGCAAATATCGCCGGTGCCATCCTTAAGGATCTGATGTGGACTTTTTCTCATTGGTGCTGGATTTCCTCTCATTAACTGTAACTTTTCGTGTCATTTACTCTGACTTCTGTTCGAATTTTGTGCAAACGCTTACGTTTACTTTGGTCCTTCTGAACAAGTTGATGCCATGCGCTGCTGGTGAACATTTAGTAACTCTTGAGGGAAAATGCGCCTCTCTCTATCAGAGGTTCCCGTGTATCTCTCAGTCGTAAAGGAGCGATTTCAACATCTATACTTCAGAATAACTTTATCGTGGATTCGATTCCTCTCCAGTCTACGCCTTTCTGACAAGTCAACTACCGCTGCTTCCACATGTGCTGCACTCCTTTCTCAACTCGTGAGGTATTTCAACTCTTTAAAGTTTATTTCTTGTTTGATCCCACCACTTTTGGAACATATGTCCACCCCATTGAGCCCTGTCAACTTCACTTCCACAGTATACCATCTCGCCCACGCTTTTCGACTTGAGTCTGCGAAACAATTTCCCTCTCGCTTCGTTAAATATGTTGCGTTCGTTTTGGTGTAATATTTGTGTACTACGCCTTAAGAGCACCAAAAGCCTGTATGGCAGGGAAACCCTTCCTATTTTACGTATGCTGCAAGAGGTCGTGATGCAGTTATGAAGGACAAGGTACCCCAGTGCGGCTTTGCCACAACGGAATTCTATGAGGTTCGTGCTGCTTTTTTCCGCTGCAAATGATGGCAGATACGTTTGGAGCCCCGATCAATGGGGATGAACGCCGAAAGTCACTGTTTAGATCTTGCCTGAGAGGAGCAGGCGCAGCCTTTCTTAGTGCTGTTTCCCTCTCCTGGTGGCGGCCTAAATCCGCTTAAAACCATTTAGAGGGGATAAATAGTGCGCGGATGCACGGGCAGGTAATAATGAACCGCTTCTTTCCGAAGAATCTATTCTCTGTAGCCCCCTACTATGTGGCCTGTGCAACGGGAAACAGGCATTGCTCAACGCTGATCGTTTCGGGCGATGGTGGCGACACCAACGGGGAGATAATTGCTGTAAAGTGCATCTGATATGATTAAACTGGAGTAGAAACTAGCTGTGGCCTTCTTTTGGGACGAATTCGAGCACCTTGCGTGACAATGGACTCCCCGACTGTCCGCTGTGGGGGAGCACATCGCAACGACGAGTGGACTGGGCGCTTGCTTGAATCCATATGAGTACTAGCATTGGCAGGAGAAAGCAACTAATAGATTTGGGAAACGAACTCTCTGCTATTTCAGCTGGGGATCGGAGGCAGTCAGGCACCCTGCCTGTGGCTTTGAGCGTGTCGGCTACCATAGCCAGAGTGGACTGGCAGTGACTGTTCCCCCATGTCTGCCTGCCCTTAGAAGGCCAAAGGCCTCTTGAGTTTTATTTTTATTTATTTTTATATTTCAGGGGAAACACTTCACCACTCCTCCTCCCCGAACACATCGCCATAAATCCCGCTGCAGGTGACCCGGGCGCCGTCGGCAACGCTGGCGGCGTCTCTTGCTGCCCAGGCTCGGCTTCCCTTTAAACCCGAAATATATACATAAATATATTTGTACGTCTATATTTTTACAAGGAGGAAGAAGGGGGGAGGGGGTTAGATCAGAGCGTGAGAGTGCGGACGGAGTAGTTTCAAGAACGTTCCACCAACTGCTATGGCCGGTTTGCGCGTTCGTGGATTTCCCATCGGTAAACCATGATGGCTCACCGTTTGTTTCCATTTGTTTTCCTTTTCCTGTTCACGGCCTCCTGGACCCTCGTATTCGTATTTTGTGCCCCCGATGAGGCGCCTGAGACAGCAGGGGTGTCCAGTGGACAACAAGCAACTTCAAAGCAGAGGGCGGCCGAACTATTGAATGAATTTGCGGGCGAAAACGATGTTGCAGCGATAATGGCAGAGTACACAAACTCCTCAGCCCCGTATGTGCTCGTCGGAGAAGATCGTGATGACTGCCCCCAGATGGAGGGTGCAGAGGCGGCAACTGCTTTTCCCGCAAGTGTTTTCCTGCGTCAAGCCCAGGGACTCACCACAACTCCTACGGTTACTATGGACCAAACGGGCAGGTCGTCAGGCCCCTGTCCTAAGACCTTTCTCCAAGAGACACCGTACTACGGGAGAAGAGCAGCAGCTAATCATATGGGACCCGAGCAGCAGACCACGTTGGGAGATCTAAAGGGAACAGTGGATCTTACGCGACTGGGTCTCGACCGCGAGTTCAACGAAAAGGCATATGAATCTATGCGCGTTTGCAATAATTTTTTCTTCTCTGGAAGCGGCAACACGCGCCACTCTTCAGACCCTGCTTGCGTTGTTGCTCAGCTCGACGAAGGGGCTAAGAACATCAAGGCGTTAGATGTTACAAGCCTAAGCGAGCTTCACCCGAGGCTTAGGTCTGCTCTTGTGTTTGCTTCTAATATTGCATTTCCCAGGCAAAAGAGAGACTGGATCCGCAAACTCATCACCTCCAGCAGCCTGCGTCTCGCCTGGCACGTCGTGGACGCCTTCACTAGTATGAATATCGATATGCTGGAGGCGAACGTCGGCGAAGCCTTGAACCAAATCGTCGTCAAAGACCTGAAACTTCTACGTCCTCTCACGGATCTCATTCAATTTGGTTTGTCCCAAACACTCTGTGGCTTCGAACCCCATACTATCATCTTGCTGACCTTTGGTGCTAGACCCTTGGGCATTCGTTGCGGTTTTTCTATTTTACCCAATTATGAGCACTGTGTCGCCTATTCCAGTGTACAATTACAATGCATGCGACGTGCGGTTGCAGCCACCGTGTGCACCACGTACGAAGAATACCCTGAGAAGTCCTGGCAAGACGCAGCGCGCCACCCGAGCCCCGACAGCCCGGACTACAAGGATTATCCTATTTATGATTACTTGCGAAGCGCTGGGGCTGAAGTCGCATTTCCCAAGAACATCCCTTCAGACTGGCAACCCCGCGTGTATGACGGAAATAGAACGACGCACCGCGCCGTCGGAGAGCGCGCAAAGTTCAGCTTCCCAGCAGACTGGAAGAAACAAGTGTACGACTCGTGGCATAACCTTTGGGCTTTGCAGCTGACATTGTTTGATGTCGGATCCATGTGGCAGTGGAGTCATCGCCTCAACGCAGAGACTTTCTTCTTCAAGCCCTGGAAGGTCACGCGCGTCGGAACCGTGCTAGTAGCGGAAGCAGGTACTGCCCACCCAACCAACCAACCCCAGCTTCACCCAATGCACAAGCCTATGTTGGTGTATCGTTTCCTAGATGTCTGCTTGCACACATCCCCACCCTAGTTATGCAGAAGAAAGAGCACCAGACTTCTGGCTTGCAGGTCCGTTGCGGCACGACGACCTCACACCGCGTTTTCGAGTGGACCCCAGCAAACCCCCCGACAGTCAGATTTCTGAGTCTTGCCCTCGGCACCTGACAGACCTTGAGTTCTTTGAGAAGCTGAAGGTGCCTAAAGGGCATCTGACGGCGCAGTGGGGCCGCATAGATTTCTGGAGATCCCTCGGGGTTCTAGGCTGGAACTGCCCAGCAAGCGAAGCATCTGTTCCCTGCCCCCCCAAGGTGCAACAAGACAAATGCGGTGTTGACGCAACGTATACCCGGCCTATAGAAACGCCTTGGCTCTTCCGGCTTGAAAGACAACCCGAATGGGTGACTTGGGAGACTGACGAGAAGAACAACGACTACGTTGACAAGATATGGGCGGTTCGAGGCACAGCCTCTCCTAAGGTACGCGTAATTCGGATCTCATCGTTTAACGAAAATTATCAAGATATTCATTGCCTTGCTGACGATGCAGTTTCGCACCCGGGGCGCCGCCTCATCAGCATAGCTGTGTATGTTCCAAGAATATGCTGCCAACACGAACCTTCTCTTCATCCTTGCTTCACCAGGCAGACTCTAGTTAGTTGCTCTCTCCTGAGAACAAATCTTTGTGCAATTACCTCCTTGCAGATGTGGCTCCTCAATACCATGTGGGAAACGACTGTAGACCCAGAGCTGTCGCCTTCCGCAGANCCTTGCAGATGTGGCTCCTCAATACCATGTGGGAAACGACTGTAGACCCAGAGCTGTCGCCTTCCGCAGAGGCCAAAGTTCATTCGGGTTTTCTGTTTGCATTTAAACGCATATTCAAGGAAATGCTCAATGATGACCTGAAGGAAGTTGCAGCGAAAGCTGAAGCCACACAGAAGCGGCAAGTGGTACTGTTCACCGGTCATTCTCTCGGTGGAGCCGTGGCGCAAATAGCAGCCTGGTACTACGCCAACCAGGCTCGCTCGTTGCTAGATGCAGGGCTGCTTCAAATTCGTTGTGTGACCTTCGGTACCCCGGCGGTGAGCCAGCAGAGGCAGTTCAGCTTTGTACTTTGCGGTGGCCTGTGCCTGTTCAGAGCAGTGTATACGTTGTAACGCAGTAGCATTGCACTTCGTGAACCGTATCATCTTGTGCGTTTGTTGGTTGTTATGAACAGTGGGGAAGCGAGGCCGCATACAAAGAGTTCATGAACACCGGCGTGCTGATCCACGACATCGCCACCAGTATGGATCCAGTCACCACACTTAACGGCGAGCCAGCGCTCGGCCACGGGTTGCAATGGAGGAAACCCTTCCATTACAGGGTCAGTTGACACGCGTTAATTTTATCGTCTGCTTCAGGAAGCGGTCCTAAATTTAGCTGCTCACCGTAACTTAAGTGTTAAAAAACAACCCATCAACATGAGCCCCGAAAACAGCAGACTCAAAAACACATCCCCCTTCCCGTCTTTTAGCATTCATTTCAGCACTAGGTGTTTATGACGTGTTTATGAGACAAGGCATGAGAAAGCACGTTGCACTGCAGTTGACTATTACTTAATCCATTTTCGGCAATGCCGCACTCAGCCCAATGAGGATGGCATAGGAAGAAGCTTATGTGCAGTATCACCATGTTGCTCTGCATGCAGATTATGCTAGAAGACCTTGAACACGTTGTCGTTGCCTCTAAGAATCCAACGGAGCCGAACTTCTTTGGGCGACTCTGGACCCGCACGGATCTGCACGCGGGGAACTTTTTGAAGCGGACCTTTGGGGCCCTCGCCAGCTTGAGCAACGTGGATTCAGTTTTCTTGAATCCTGTGTTGACACATTTCCTCTCATACACTGCAGTGATGACCATCATGGCCGACTTGGTGCCCGAGGCAGACTTCGGTTCAGCCCTCGCAGCTCCTCTTATGGGTGACCCACCAAAGAGCTATGGGGCGCACGAGTTGTGCACTGCACTCATAGCAACGCAGGGAAGGATGAAGTGGGTGATGAACCAATTGGCACATGAAGCCAACAGGGCTCCCAAGGCACGACGCATCAATTCGCCCTGATATACTGAAGATATTTCAGCGAAATATCCGCCGAAATACGAAAGAAATTCAGCAGCAGTCATGCACTCTACACTGCCCAGTACACACATAGTTGTATATCTATACATTCCTCCTCATAGCCGCAGAATAGCTCACCCCGTCATATCCCTNCATGTTTGAAATTTGCATATTATGAATACATATCTATACATATGTAAGAATACATACGCCATCATATATGTGCTTATGCATATATATGAGCGCGTATATATATATATATATATATATATATATATATATATATATATATATATATATATATATATATAT
>NW_013574313.1:788-2656 GCF_000499745.2 Eimeria mitis | reverse complement strand
CGCTGATAGGTTCTGTTGCTGTATAGGCATAGTGGCGATGACAGGCAATAGGCAGAGCTGAAACTGAAATTTGAGTTTATTATTATTTGTATAATCATAAACAACTCCCGCTCACTGTAACTAGAAAACCATACAGCCAGACTCTAGCAAGAGAACGCATACTTACTTAGCTAGCCCCGTGGTTTCCAATTCCAGCTTTGGCTTATTAGCATATGTCGTGTTCGAAGCTACTGCTGGGCACCTCTACAGCAGACTCTGTCTCGTTCTCAGTGGCATCGCCTGCATGCATGCAGTGTCATAGGATGATACAGGGAACGGGTAATGTGGATACTTTACATATTGAAATTGAGGAAGCCATTTTCAGCTTACACCGCAGCCCAACGCAAGCACCCCCCCCCCCCCAAANCCCCCCCCCCAAATGCAAGCCGCAATAACCATTTCCGGCTCGGAATACAAACGAGTCAAGAATTATATGGAGTAATTAAACCCTATACATGCAGACAAAGTGAGAAGGATGAAGGGGAGTTGAAACGCAGGATCTTAAGCAATCCAGTGGTGAGGTGCGAGCGGTGTGCGCGGGGTAAGGCTACGCCATACCGAAGCTGAGCGCAGCGAGCACCATATGATGTTTTTAAATTAAAGCAAAAACTAAAACTCATATTTCAAAGACTTAACTGGGAATTGGAGGCTCTACGCATAGAAATGATGAATGCAACTGTGGGCTGGCTCAAGACAGCTTCTGGCGGTCCACCGTGAGCTCTCCCCTGCATTGGCCCGGTGACAGCTCCTGATATATATTGATCTGTGGAAAACTCAGAAAGCAAAGTCTTTGAATACGATTATTATTACTATTTATTATATTTATTTAAATGCTGGGCTGCTGCTTTCGATGATCTGCACAAAGAAGGCGGACAGGGGCCGCCGCGACCACCGGCACGAGCAGCACTCTGTGGGTTAAAGCGACTATCATTTCTCGTGAAGCGCTTCAACTGCCTTTGTGTTTATTAAAATCCCTTAAGTGGGGTTGTATCCGCTTCAGCCAGTGTACTTCTTCTTGCGGATCGCTTGCTCAACGGGGCGAGGCAGAGCATGCAGGCGCCCACGTTTCTCCCTAGCACCGGCACGCGCACACACCACACCAAACCGGGNCGAGGCAGAGCATGCAGGCGCCCACGTTTCTCCCTAGCACCGGCACGCGCACACACCACACCAAACCGGGAAGCTGCACATACACCCCGCCAGGCAGCTGAACCGGTATAAGATGGCTCTGAGGGCCCGGCAGGAGCAGCAGCTCCACCTGGCCATTGCCCTCTATCTAGAATCTAAATTCCCAGAGGCGCACAAAGCATTTGAAAGGGAAGCGCATATCGATGTAAGGTTTTCTGAAAATGATATCTCAACATACACCAGAGATTCGGGGTTTAATATTTAGGGTTTAGGGTTTAGGGTTTAGGGTTGCATTGGCTCGTCCCGATTACCCAAGTGAAACAAACCCTCGCCGTGATGTAAACTCAGAGGAGATGCATGCGTTGCATGTTTTCAGTGTATGCGGAGCCAACACCTTTGGGGTGGTGTATTTCTTAATGGATGTATGAGGGGAGACCTGCTGCCGGCTTGCAGCTGCAGCAGCAGCATCGGGCTGTTGTGTTTATTTCATCTGCTGCAGCGTTGCTGCTGTTTGTGTTCAGTTTTCTGCTGCAACGTCAACCACGCGCGGAGAGGAGAAGTTCGACAGCGAGACACTGCCCAAGCGTTGGGGTGCAACGGCTCGTCTTCAGGCTCGAGTGACGGTGCTGCAGCAGCAGCTGCAGCAGCAGCAGCAACAACTCAATCTATTCACATCCGCAGCGACAGGCCCCGGAAAAAAG
>NW_013574313.1:0-688 GCF_000499745.2 Eimeria mitis | reverse complement strand
CGGCTCGTCTTCAGGCTCGAGTGACGGTGCTGCAGCAGCAGCTGCAGCAGCAGCAGCAACAACTCAATCTGTTCACATCCGCAGCGACAGGCCCCGGAAAAAAAGAAGCAGCCGGGCTACCAAACCCTAAACCCTCTTGTATTATATCTGCACAACGACAGCCGCTTATATGCTGTGTATTTCACCCCCTTCTACCGCAGCTTCTGGCTGGAGCGGACGACGGCAACGTTCGCGTGAGGCCTCTCCCCGCGCAGGTGTACAGACAGCAGAGAACGCTTTCTCAGTTGTGAAACTGCAACAATCTCTACTTATTTGTTTCTCTTGCTGCTGCTGCTGCTGCTGCTGCTGCTGCTGCAGGTTATCTCCGTAGAGGGAAGCAGCAATGCTGCTCTCTCACGCACATTCAGGGCGCATGATGCCTCTGTCACGGGGCTGGCTTTTGACGTCTCGGGGCGCTGGTGGGTATTTACTTAATATTATTTTTTTTTTTAATTTATTATAATTAATATTCTATTGTATAATATGTATTACACCCTTGGTGAATAGACGCTGCTCGAGAGGAGAGAGGGAGAAGAGTGGTTCTTTCTTTGTTTTTATCTGTTTATTATATTGTCTGTCGTAGAGTTGTTTCTTTTATTGTTTGTATTATATATATATATATATATATATATATATATATATATATATA
>NW_013574312.1:43359-45076 GCF_000499745.2 Eimeria mitis | reverse complement strand
ATATATATATATATATATATATATATATATATATATATATATTTATATATATATTTATATATATGTATTTATGCAGCCGTACGGCGGCGTGTGCAGAGACGCAGGCGTAAACGAATGCACCGCGAGCAACTAGCGGTAGAAAATAAATAAAAAGAATAAAATAAATAAAAATAAAAAAATAAAAAAACAAATAAAAATAAAAAAACAAAGAAAGGATGAGGTACAGAGACACCAGAGACCGCAGTGCTGCTATTTCTACTTTTTTGTTTATCGATTGAAACAAAAAAAAACACAAGACAAAAACCCTAAACCCTAAACCCTAAACCCTAAACCCTCGAGCGTAAACCCTAAGAGACAAACATGAAACCAGTAGCGTGCGTAAACCCTAAACCCTGAAACCCTAAACCCTAGGCCATAGACGGAGATGTATACTGAGACTGCAGCAGCAACCATAAACCCTAAACCCTAAACCCTAAAACCCTAAACCCTAGCAGCAGCCATAGACGCGCCCTGTGTGCTGCGCTGCTTCGCAGCAGAGGAGGAAGGCACAGCAGAGCGACAGCAGCAGCTAAACCCTTAACGCTAAACCCTAAACCCTAAACCCTAAACCCTAAACCCTAAACCCTAAACCCTCGCAGCTGGAGGGCAGGAAGTGCTGCTAAGACCGCTGCTACACAACCCCATGGCCGCAGGTGGAGTGAAACAGAGCGGCACGAAAGAGAACAAGCTGCAACGGGGGCGCAGGGCGAGCCCTGCTGCTGCTGCTGCTGCTGCTGCTGCTGCTGCTGGCGTGTTGCTGCTGCTGCTGCGGTGCAGCAGTCGCGTCGGCTGAGGCGGGGGGCTCGCGTCTGTGCTTGTGTTTGTCTTTGTATGAAATGGAGTTAAATGCAAAATAATAATTGAAAAAAAGGAGAATAAATACGAACGAGAGCGGACAGCAGCAAACACAGCAGCAGCAGCAGCACAGCAGCAGCAGCAGCTGCAGCAGCTGCAGCAGCACGGCAGCCACAGGAGGCGAGCGGGGCCGGCAGGGTTTGGGTTGTTGCTGCCTCTACGGTGTCTTTGTGTTTATTCAGCAGCAGCAGAGGTATTATAAGACGAATGTCTGTCTCTGGCTAGTGTATGTACACCGCAGGGGGCCCTCACACTGGCGGCTGCAGGCCGTTGCTACGTTCTCTCCCTGCTGCGCAGTAGCAGCAGCAGCAGCTGCTGCTGCAGCAGCTGCTGCTGCAGCAGCCTCCCCTACCCCTCTTTCTTTAGGGTCCGCTGCTGCCGCCAGCTGCAGCAGGCCGTCTCATAACACTTGATTACAGCTGCTGCTTCATCGGTTTGGGTTTTTCCTAGACCTCTCTCTCTCGCTGCTGCTGGGTCCCTACTGCCCGCCTGCAGCAGCAGCAGCAACAGCAGCAGCAGCAGCAGACGCCGCTGCTGCCGCTTCATCGCCGCGCGCTTCTCACGCACTCCGCTGCTGCAACCAGACTTCCCTGCTGCTGCCCGGCCCCCAATTGGTGCTGCTGCTGCAGCCTTCGACGAGCTCGACCCCTTTGCTGCAGCAGCAGCTGCTGCTGCTGCAGCTGCAGCAGCAGCAGGGGGCACTTCCAGGGTCCTCTGCTGCTGCACAGACAGCACCAGAGCCCTACAGCATACTCTTCTCTTCAGGTGTACATACACCTTGCTGGTTTGGGTTGAGACTGATCGGCTGCCCCCTGGCGCTGCA
>NW_013574312.1:42768-43259 GCF_000499745.2 Eimeria mitis | reverse complement strand
GTCCTCTGCTGCTGCACAGACAGCACCAGAGCCCTACAGCATACTCTTCTCTTCAGGTGTACATACACCTCGCTGGTTTGGGTTGAGACCGATCGGCTGCCCCCTGGCGCTGCGGCAAAAGCAGCAGCAGCAGAAGCAGCAGCAGCAGAAGCAGCAGCAGCAGAGGCAGGATAAGCGGGAGAGGGAGCAGCAGCAACGGGCTCTATATTGTGCTGCATTGAATGAGCATTTTGTTTCGGGTGTCTGTACAGCCTGTGGTTGGTGTTGTAGTGTATAGCCGTTCTCTTTCTCCCCCCATTTGCTCTTTCATTTGTTTTCTTTTTCTCTTTTGTTCTGTGATGTACAAGTAGCGCATCTGTTTGTGCTGTGAGCAAAATGGTGGGTATTCGAAGCAGCAGCTGCAGCAGCAGCAGCAGCAGCAGCAGCAGCAGCAGCAGCAACACGAACACCAACAACACAACCACCACCACCAGCACCACCACCACCGCCAG
>NW_013574312.1:42252-42668 GCF_000499745.2 Eimeria mitis | reverse complement strand
AGCAGCAACACGAACACCAACAACACAACCACCACCACCAGCACCACCACCACCGCCAGCACCACCACCACCAGCAGCAGCAGCAGCAGCAGCAGCAGCGGGAGAGGTCGAGGGCGTCCGCAGCGTGCATGTGCATTGCGTGAGGGTGAAGATATACTAGCTGGTTCTCACATAGGTGCTGTAGGCCGTCGTCGTGGGGGCCCCTCTTGGTGTCAGATATGTAGAGATGGGTTAAATAAAAACGAGGATTCTATAGTAGAATGTTCAGGTTGCCCCAAAAGGTTTCATTTAGAGTGTTTACAACAAGAAGGTATTGTTGCTGATGGCCAGGTTGTTGCTGTTGGTACTTGGCTCTGTCCTCAGTGTGAAGAAGAAGCAGAAGAAGATGAAATCGCTAATGATGAAAAATGCTTTCT
>NW_013574312.1:41915-42098 GCF_000499745.2 Eimeria mitis | reverse complement strand
TTGTATATACACAGGGTTTTTGTTGTTGTTTACTTGTGTGCAGTTTGTGTTATATATATATATATATATAGACTTTGTACTATACAGCGCAACCACCTATAATACATACATATACAAATACATATACATATACATATACACATACATATACATATACACATATACATATACACATATACATAT
>NW_013574312.1:38269-41880 GCF_000499745.2 Eimeria mitis | reverse complement strand
TATATATATATATATATATATATATATATATATATATATATATATATATATATATATATATGGTGTGTGTATACAGGCGGAGATCGACGACGACTCTGGTGGTCGTTTGATAATGTGTGACGGGTGCCCACACTCATACCATATGTCTTGTTTAAAGTTAACGATAGAACCCGACGAAGAGAAGTGGTTTTGTCCTGACTGCAACCCCACCGCTTTCAACACAGATGAAATACGTAGACTGGGTCGGGGTGCTGCGGTGCCGCGTAGCGGTGATACAGTAAACAGCAGCACTTGTTATGTATGTCAGAGACCAGGTAAACTTCTTGGTTGTGATTTTTGTGTTAATTCTTTTCATCCTTCTTGTCTAGTAGATGTAGACTGGAACGCTATTGGTGATGAATGGGAGTGCCCGGTATGTAAGGGTTTTGACCCTCTTGCGAACCAAATGCATAAGAGATGGACGAGACATGAAATAGAAACAAAAAGAAAAGAAAGAGCTAAAAATTATGAAAAATACAGAACCAAAGTCATGAGATACAGAAATAGATTTCTTGTTGTACACCAAAAAGATCTAGGACCATTCGTTAACCCAAAAATATTACAGGCTCTCGCGAGAACACTCAAAGGTATACTCCTCGTGCTTCTCTTATCCTGCTGCTGTTGCTGTTGCTGCTGCTGTTGCTGCTGTTGCTGCTGTTGCTGTTGCTGTGGTTGTTTCTGCTGCTGGGGGTGGTGGTGCTGGTGGTGGTGCTGGCGGTGGTGTTCTCTTCCTGTTCTTGCTCGTGTTGTTCTTGTTGGTGTTTCTGTTGGTGGTGTTTAGAGTTTCTCTGTTTTTCGTTGTAGGTAGCTGTTTTGTTTCTCTCTGTTTGCGTTTCTCACGTAGTTGCTGGTTTTCTTCATGTGAGGACCAGCAAGAAGTATTGAGGTTTGTGTGTTTATGTCTATCTTTTATCTGTTTATCTCTTTATGGGTATGTGTTTATCTGTTTGTGTGTTTTTATATGTTTATAGGTGTATATGTATATATGTACATAGACGCGTATGGTTTCATGTGTGCATTTGTTTGAATATGTATTTCTTGTAAACATACAAGTATATAAATATTTATTGGTGTATATTTATCATGTTTTATTGATGATTTTCATCGTTCTGTGTGTGTGTTTCCTTACCTACAGCCAACATAGCGGGCACCAGCAGCTCGCGTCGTGGCGGTCGTGGTGCAGCAGCAGCAGCAGTGGGTTCTCGTTTGTGTGTAGAGCGTTCGTTAGCGGATGTATTAGAGCAGCTGGAGGATGAAGCAGCAGAAGAAGCAGAGAAATTCACACGGAGAGCTTATCGTTCTTGTCGTCATGCATCCGGCCGCCCCATAGAAGGGTTACCCCTGCGAGAGGGAATCACTCTGAAACCCCATCAAGAAGAAGGCGTAGATTGGCTTCTTCGCTCTTTCTTAACTGGAGGCGCTATCTTAGCTGATGAAATGGGTATATATATATATATATATTTATATATATATATATATATATTTATATATATTTATATGTATAGTGTATGCATCTGGGTCTTGTAGTTGATATATATATATATATATATATATATATATATTTATATTTATATTTATATGTATAGTGTATGCATTTGGGTCTTGTAGTTGAGACGGGCGGCGGCATAAGATGGAGGAGGGCGTGTTAGTATTTCTTTTTTGCGTATTTGTGTTTGTTTGTTCAGTAGATATTTTGTGTTTATTGTTTTTTATTGAAATATCTGTATTTTGTGTTTATTATGTTGTATTTATTTGTGTATTTTGTTTTTTTTTGTGTGTATAGGGCTGGGCAAGACGATTCAAACTTTGTGTTTTCTTTCTTATCTGAGCGCCATGAAAGTCGATGGCCCCCACCTTATTGTTGTTCCTCTTTCTACGGTTGGCAATTGGCTTCATGAAATTCACCGCTTTACCCCATCCCTCACACATATCAAAATCTGTGGATCGAGAAACGAGAGACAACACGCCATGCAAGACAGATGTAAGTTCTCTGCGGCTCTTCCTGCTGCTGCTGCTGCTGGCAGTGTTGCTGCTGCTGCTGCAACTGGTTGCGGTTGTGGTTTCTGTCGCTGCCACGTCGCTTTGTGCAGCAAGAGGGTTGCTTAAGGGGAGATGGGGGCGTTTATTTCTGCTTTTTGTCTTGTTTTCGTTGCCGCTGCTTGTTCTCTGATTGTTGCTGCTGTCTGCTTGCTGCGGCTGTTTGTTTTGTTGTTGTTGCTGCCAGCTTGATACAGCAGTAGGACCGGCCAGTTGCTTCAGGGGGAGGCGAAGGACGTCCACCTGCATGAGTGTTTTTGTATGTTTTGTTTATTTTGTTTTGTTTTGTTTTCAGTGGCCGCCAAAGGTCTTTATGATTTGTACGTCACCACGTACGAGACTGTGAAGAGCGAAGAGGAATTCTTCGTCGAGCAGATACCGCACTGGCAATGTATTGTCTTGGGTGGGTCCATACACAAAGCACCACAACATTTGAATCATAGGGGCCCCCCTGCTGTGATAGGGGCCCCTCTTGTATGATGAGGGCCCCGTTTGTAGGATAAGGTATCCCCGTTGTATTGGTGTATTTGTTTGTTTTACTTGTTTATTTGTTGTATTTTTTTTCTTTTTTATCATTTGTTTTTTTTTCTTTTCTGCTTGGTTGTTGCTTTTGTTTAGATGAGGCGCACCGCATAAAGAATGCCTCAGGCGCGATCCGGCACTCTTTAGATCGTGTACAGGGGAATATGCGTCTTTTGTTGACTGGCACGCCACTACAGAACAACGCGCAGGAATTGTTTACCCTCATCAACTTTCTCATGCCTGATGTATTCAGAGATTCTCTCGTTATTGAACAGGTTCGTCATCACCTTTACTTTCTATATTCTTCGTTATTACCTCTTTCATTATTCTTGTTATATTATTATATATATAATAATAATATAATATATATTGTTCATTATTAACAGTTATTTTTTCCTGTTTCTTAGCTTTTCAAGTTAGAGTTAGAGCATAACCCCCTGCCCAGTTCACGTAGATGAAGTGCGTTCTTGGTTGGATGCAAATGTTCGTCGCGGTGCAAGTTTATATATATATGTATATATATATATATATATATATATATATATATACATGTATAAATGACCGTTCGCGAGAGCACCATGAACACAATACGAACCAGAAAGAGGGCGGGAAGCAACTTTTGCAGGCTTCCGTGTTTACTTGTATAGTCGTGAATTTTGTGAACTTGTAATTTTATACAAGTTTGTGAACTTGAATAATTTCATGTATATATAAACTTAAAAATACGTGAATTCACGCATTTTTATTCATGAATATATGAATCTATTTATTTATGAATTCAGGCCTTCGCGCAGAATGCAAAGTCTGCAGCGGGGAAATCTGGGGGCTCCAAGGCACCTCGGGGCCGTTCAAAGGCTGCGGCGTTGGCGGAGATGGATGTAGAGACGATGTTCAAGCAAGAGGACTTGAACAAGATACGTCAGTTGCTTGACAGAGTGATGCTGCGACGACTGAAGGAGCAAGCGATCGCATTGCCTCGTAAAGTATTTCATGATATATGGCTGCCTATCTCT
>NW_013574312.1:35601-38169 GCF_000499745.2 Eimeria mitis | reverse complement strand
TTCAAGTTAGAGTTAGAGCATAACCCCCTGCCCAGTTCACGTAGATGAAGTGCGTTCTTGGTTGGATGCAGATGTTCGTCGCGGTGCAAGTTTAAATAAATAAATAAATAAATAAATATATATATATATATATATATATGTAAATGACCGCGAGAGCACCATGAACACAACACGAAGCAGAAAGAAGGCGGGAGGCAACTTTTGCATGCCCTTGTAAATACTTGTGTAGTGAATTTTATGAACTTGTAATTTTATACAAGTTTGTGAACTTGAATAAATTCATGTACATATAAACTTAAAAATACGTGAATTCACGCATTTTTATTCATGAACATATGAATGTATTCACTTATGAATTCAGGCCTTCGCGCAGAATGCAAAGTCTGCAGCGGGGAAATCCGGGGGCTCCAAGGCACCTCGGGGCCGTTCAAAGGCTGCGGCGTTGGCGGAGATGGATGTAGAAACGATGTTCAAGCAAGAGGACTTGAACAAGATACGGCAATTGCTTGACAGAGTGATGCTGCGACGACTGAAGGAGCAAGCGATCGCATTGCCGCGTAAAGTATTTCATGATATCTGGCTGCCTATATCCGACTTGAGTGCAAAGTGGTATCGTAGACTTCTTGAAATTAAATCTCTACAAGAAGAAGCACGATCCAACTCCGCCAGAGTCAACTTCAGAAAGATGCTTGGACTCGTCATCAAGATGCGCATCCTGTGGTATGCTCCTTTGTTGCTGTTTTTTGAAACTCGAAATTCACATCCGTAGAAACGCATTTAGGCTAGCAAGCAACATTTTCTCTGTCTCTGTCTTCTTGTATCTGATTCATGTTCTTCACTTGTCTGTTCTTCGCTTTCGCTTCTTAGCTTTGCCTCAGTCTGCTCCTTGTGTGTTTCTCCTTGTGTTCTTTCATCCTTCTCCATGTCTCCGTCTGTCTCCTAGTTTCTGTTTCTCTCTCTATCTCGGTTGAGTAACCCCCTCTTGTGTATGCTTGGTGGTTCAAGAACTCCATGCAGTGGAACCGTTTCTTTTTTGCTGCTTTGTGTTCAGCGCGCACCCCAAGNGGTGGTTCAAGAACTCCATGCAGTGGAACCGTTTCTTTTTTGCTGCTTTGTGTTCAGCGCGCACCCCAAGGGCGTGTGCGCAAGGGAGTCACAGCTGCAGCGGCTGCAGGCCTTCTTTAGCCAGGAGGATCCAGCGCTGCAGGAGGAGGTGACGAAGGCGGCACGGGAGCTGCAGGCTGTTGAGGGTGCGGCGCATCTCGCTGGGTCTTCTAAGTTGTTGTTTTTAGACAAGCTGATGTGTCACCTGCACTTCTTGAACTGCAAATACGTGCCGGCTTATGAGGTGAGCGCAGCATAGGGCAATGTTGCTGCTGCACCTTTGCTTTCACTGACACTCTCGCTTTGCTGCTGTTGCTGCTGCTGCTGTGCATCTTCGCTGCCCTCGTACTTGTTCCGTGTTTTGAGTTTTTTTTTAAGAGCGTTCGCTGAAACGCCAGTTTCCAACCGAGGCTTTGGTGCTGTTACTGCTGCTGCTGTGGGTTGGCGAGGCTTTGCTGCTGCTGCGTGTGTGTTTGTGTGTGTGACGTCCTGGTGCTGTTGCTGCGCGGGTGTGCTGCAGCGGGACTACATGGCGCACAAGAACGACGCTGCTACTTACGAGTTTTACAAGCGTCACGAGGAGGCCGTTCTGGCGGCGCTTGCGGAGGGGAGGAAACCCCCGAGGCGCCCCAAGCGTAGCGAGTTGATGGGAATACCGGAATACAGAGCCTTGTTGGAACGGGGGATGCCAAGCAGAGATATGACAACCGCAAAAGATGAGGCGTTTCTTAAAGAAGGACTCTTTGCTGCGGAGCCCGTGATGCCGACGAAGGAATCCTGCAATCCTGAGCTACAGGAGCGGAAGAGAGGACAGGGAGAGCACGAAGACGCATCTGAAAACGAAGCGCCAGAAGAAGGGAGTCAGGAAGTCGTCGATGCAGATGCATCAGATACAGAAGGAGCCGCAGCAGCAACCCCTCAAGAGGACCAGCCACGAAGCAGAGCCGAGCGGCGTTCCCGGAGAAACCTCATTGTTGACGACGAAGATATGGAGCAGGCTGATGGTGGCGCAGCGGCAGCAGAAACTCAGGAAACAGCAGCAGCAGCAGCAGCTGGGGGAGGAGCTGACACCACTCTTCTAACCCCAACAGCTCCAAAAGCCGCTCAGGAGTCCGGGGGGGAAAACGAGGCGGCGGCGATAACAGTGAAGAGTCCTCGTGCGTCTGAGGAGAAGAGAGAGGGAGATGATAAGAGTAACCTGCCCACCGCCTGCTGTACCGGCAGCCCCGCGAGCCACAAAGATCACAAAGAGAGTGTAGAGGCACTCGACGCGCAGCCGGTGAAGGCAGAGCCAGTCGTCAGTGCTGCACCACAAGCACAGGCGGAGGACACAAAAAGGGAAGCACCCGCTGCAACAACACTACCAACAGCAGCAGCAGATGGGCAAACAAAGGCGCAGCAGGAGTTGTCGCCCGAGAGCGATCGCGGGGATCTCAAGAGCGGAGGGGAGAAAGCAGCTAAGGC
>NW_013574312.1:33942-35490 GCF_000499745.2 Eimeria mitis | reverse complement strand
ATGGCGTGTTTCATGTGTTGCTTGTGTGTGACGGGTTGGTTTGTTAGGCTGGACGGCTCTACGAACAAGTTTGTGCGGGAGTTGGACATTCGGGATTTCAACAACGATAACACATGTTACTTCGTGTATTTGATATCCACCAGGGCGGGGGGCCTGGGTATTAACTTAACGGCGGCGAATCACGTGGTTATATACGACCACGACTGGAACCCCTTCATTGATCTTCAGGCGGTGGACAGGTAGGCATGCGAGCATGCGCCTGTTTCTTTCGTTTTGCCGCTCTCTGGTTGTTTCTTTATTTGTTTGTCATGTGAAATTTCGAATTAGCGTAGGTTTTTGAATTAGTCAATTCCTGATGTTCAATATTTTCCCCTTCATGTTTAGCCGTGTCGAGGGGGGGAAGCATGAACTGCGCGTGTGGTTGCTGTTGGTGGGTTTGGTTGCAGAGCTCACCGTATCGGGCAGCAGCGAGAAGTTCATGTTTGGTCTTTGGTGAGCGAGTGGACAGTGGAGGAGCGGATGGCATTCCGTCGTGAACAGAAACTGCGGCTAGACAAGCTGCTTGTACAACAACAGATAGAGGAGGAAGCGGAGGCGTTAGATGGCGAAGATGGCGAGGACATCAAGGAACACAGATCCGAAAAGATATCCACTGATGAAGTCCGACGGCTCATGCTTCACGGCAAAAAGGCAATTGTTGTACGCAACCCCACGAAACAGCGAACCACACAGTTTCGGGTTATGTGCTACGACGTCTATGTGCAGCTTTTGAAACCCTGAGCTTCTAGCTTGGGCCTCTATCTTGCCTCGTTTTCTGGGTTTCGGGTTTAGGGTTTAGGGTTTAGCTTCTGATCTCCTGGAGTTAGTGCACCAGGTAGTTGCAGCTTGGACGGGGAAGCTGTTGTACGCATCGCCCTGTAGCTCACCTGGCGGTGCTAATGTGCCTAATTACAGTCGGTGTAGTTGCATGCTCGAGTGTTTGTTTGTTTGTTGCCTTGCAGCAAATGGCGGCAACTGGCACTGAAGATATCGCGAATCTGCACCTGGAGGATCTGGTCTCGCGCCCCCGGCAGCCGCTCCCTGTGCTAGGAGAGGACGAGGAACCGCTGGTGTTAGAGGGATCTGCGCCGTTTGAGGAGGACTTAGACGAGAAGAATTTGGTAGACATCAACGAAGTGATGGACGAAGAAGCAGAGGAACGACGCAACCAGCAACAGCTAGCCGAAGGCACCGAGGAGCCTGCAGCGCCTGAGGGGCCATGCGAAGGATCAGGAGGGAAAGCCACTACAGAAGGAGAGGAGGCAAAGCCTAGCGGCAGCACCTCCCCCGGCGGTGGGGCTGAGGAGGAAGTCGAAATATGCGAGACGCAAACTACGGGGCCAACAAAGGGAGGCCTTGAGGCGGAGCTGCAGAGCGCGGGGGTCTTGTGGCGTTCCGGAAGAGAACGCAAGAAGCCGGTGGCCCTCTACGTTCCTCAGGAGTTCACGCAGCGGTGAGTGGGGGCCTACAGCATTCTTTTAGTTGGTTGTTCAGGGTGTAGAGTTTAAG
>NW_013574312.1:0-33861 GCF_000499745.2 Eimeria mitis | reverse complement strand
AAGGATCACGTGCAGAGTTCTGTGGACCGGGAGGGGAAGCCGCTGGAGGTTGCATATGGAGATTTAGTTTGCTGCAGCGGCTGCCCGAAGGTGTATCACCGCTGCTGCGAGGGGCTGCCGAAGGACGTGAAGAAAAGTTGGAGGTGTCGGTGGCATGAATGCTGTTTGTGTTTCCGCAAGACATCACAGTGCGGCAATATGCTGATTCACTGTGCCCGCTGCCCTACCTCATTCTGCTACGATTGCTTCCCCCCGGACTACTGCCGCTACAACGTAGGCGAAGACTACTACATGCAGCTAAGACAGAGGGGCATGAACGTCACCCCACAGAACTGGATTTTGCTCCTCTGCTCCAAGTGCAAAGCCGTGGAGGAGCAGCAGACCCGTCGCAGGCTAACGAAGGAAGAGAAGGACCACGAGAAGCTTATGCAGCAGGAGCTGCGGCAGCAACAGCGGCAGCTGCACCTAGACGGCGCCAGATTGCGGCTTGAGAAGGATGAGATGAAACACTTGCAGCGCCAGAAAGCAGAGGAGGAACGCCGCTGGTTCGATCATAAACAAGCAGTTGATAGACTGGATGAGGCGGCAGAGATCGCCTTGAGACAGGCATACCAGAGGCTGTTCCCTGCTGCTTTCCTCGCGGAGATCGAGAAGAGGTCGGCAGCAGCAAAAGCAGCACAGAGGGCCTCCCGAGAGGCTGCTGTAGCCGAAGCAATGAACGCAGCTGCTGCTGCAGGAGCAGATGGGCAAGCTGCCCTGGCAACAGTAGCAGCAGCAGCTATAAAGAAGGCGTCGAAGAAACCTACAAACCAACTGGCCAATATGAAGCTTCCTTCCCAGAGTCTTTCGGTTTGTGACAACTGTCGCTTTCCTTGTCACGGCGTAAAGGAATACCCAGGCCCCTGCTGCTTCCCAGATGAAGTCATCCAGAAGTTTGTGGCGCGCGCACGGCCCGCCTCGCAGTCAGAGCAGAGTGCAGGGGCGGGAGGCACAGGGGCCGCGGGTACGGCAGACAACATGATAGATCTGGAAGCTTCTCCCGGTGAAGGTGGAGTAGCGAAGGAGGGTTCAGACGCGTCGGCTTCGCCTGTCATTCCACAGAGTGCATTGAGGGCGCTCGCCAACTCCGCTGCCTTGTTGCAGGGCGGGATGGCGGAGGCGGGGGGCTCTGGCTCGGGAGCAGCTGCAGCAGCGGCAGCAGCCAGCGACCAGAGAGTGAAATACATGCAACGACAAGTCTGTGCGGCGTGTCACGAGTGGCGCATTGGGAAGCGCTCCCATACGCGGAAGCACTGCCCGACGCTCACGACTGAACAGCTTCAGGAGGTAAGGACAGCATCGTGTAGTTGTTCTTGCGTCATCACAGTGTGTTCGTTTTTAGTGAGGTAGCTTGCGTTTGTTACAAAACAAATGAAGCTACTGTTCCTGCATGCATGCTGCGCTGCAGTATGATGAACGGCGAGCTAAAATGCGGCTAGTGGCGGAGTTGCTGCTCACTAAGGAGCCCATCCCCGACCCAAACCCGGGTGCCTACGCATCGGCATCTCCCCAGCGACTCAAAGCGTTCTTCCAGCAGTATCAAGAAACGGTGAGGCGGTCCCCCTACACTTTTGGTTTTTGTTTTTTATCTAAAAGCCATGTTATTCTCTTTTATATAATGCGCCATCTCAATGCAGATGGTTGTTTTTGTTTGCCCATGGAAACTGCCAGCCATCGTCTACATGGGTTCTCAGTTTAGTGTTTAGGGTTTAGGTTTCATNTTTGCCCATGGAAACTGCCAGCCATCGTCTACATGGGTTCTCAGTTTAGTGTTTAGGGTTTAGGTTTCATAGTTTAGAGTGTAGGAGTTAGGGCTGTTGGTTCCCTCGATAGAGTATTTTCCTACGGCACGAGTAGCGCAGGGTTGCAAGAGCATGTCAAGGTTTCTTCTGTGCTGCCTGTTCTGTGTCGTGGTTGCAACAGGCTGATCGGATATTGGAGGAGTGCATGGTTGCTGCTGGCCTTCAACACGCGATCGCTTCGCGCTTCACCTCGACGAAGAAGGTTGTGCCGTCTCCTATTGGCCAAACTGCTGCCGCAGCAGGCCAGGGTTCTCAGACCAGTGTGCCCTCTCTGAGCAACGTGGCTGCAAGCAAGGACCGCATTTCGATGATTTTGAACCGCAGCAAAGAACTGTTGCTTCTCAAGCGGCAGACTGAATTGCAGGTCTTGGCGACGCTCTCAGCCGCTAATGGACGCGGTCCTCCCCCGAGCCTAGCAAACCTGAATAGTGACCAGAAAAAGCTTCTGCTTGGGGTTTCAGGGGAAGGGGAAAAGCCGCTTATGACCCCGCCGTCAGACACCAACAGCGAGGTTGAAGTCATAGGTGTCTCAAAGGCGGGTGCGCCTCCAACGGGCGTTTCTTCTGTGGCTCCGGGGGTGAATTGCCTTCCATCTGCTGCTCCAGCTGCTCCTGGAGCCGCTGCTGCCGTTCCTGCTGCGGAAGGTGCAGTAAAGGCGGCTGCCGGTAAACGACAAAGCATCGATGCATCGAATGGCGGCTCCCGCGGCACCACTGTCGCCCCACTTCCGGCTGCATCGAAGCGACAGAGAAGAACCGTACCCATGAAGACGGCGGACGCGGTGGCGGCGTATGTTCAAGCGGCAGAAATGGGCATTCCTGGTGCAGGGGGCTCTATCGCTGCATCTGCTGTAGCAGCAGCTGTTAAGCAGAAGTCGATCATTGACTTCTTCACCTCCAGGAACAGAGCGGCGGCCTCCGGCATTGGGGGACTGACGAAGCAGCCATTGCTTGCGGGGGCGGGGGGACAAGGAGCCTCGCGGCCGGGGGCAATGCCTGGAGCGGCTTTAGCCCCCTGGGGCGCGAAACAAGCCTCTGACACAGAGAGCGATTGATACGCTTTCGCCTTTTCTTCCTTGTGATGTAGAAACTGGCGGCGAGGGAGACACAGGAGTGGCTCCGCATTCGACTTCCGAGCTAGGTCAAGCGCCCTGTTGTTTGTATAGCGGCTCGCAGTTCACCAACAAGGGACGCTGAAGCAGTAATTGAGGGACCGGTGCATGTCAATGACTGTTTGGGGGCAACAACCACACAGGTCCGTTGCTCTCACGCCGTGCAGTGTTCATCTTTGCCGCTTAGCCGTTCTTCCCGGGTGGTTGTGCCTGATGGCAGGGAGGGAGCCTTGAGGCAGCTTTTGCTCAAGAGGGCACTTCCTCTTCCATCCCCACGCGTGTCCCGTCGGCAGCTGCGATATCCGCTTACTGCTGTTTGCATTTATGGGGGAGCGAGGGGAGGAAGGTTGTCTTCGATATTGTGCTGCTTCCTCTTGAGGTGGGCGCACGGAGCGGTGGCCAGACGCTACCTGTGAAGTTTCTGGGTAGTTGTTTCGACTGCCGGTGCGTCTGCACATTCGATTACGGGTGGCAAGGGGACGGTGAAACTTGAAATGGCCTGGCAGTGACCAGGATGTTTGCGGCCGCAGTGACATTTCAATAATTCACGACGCAACACAGCTGCGTGGCCACGAGTTGCATTAGATTAGTGCCAGGCCTCTTCACTTCGCAACAACGTGCAGCGCTGATCTTGTGGTTTGGTGATATTCAGTCCCTGTGTGCTTTAGTCAGTCAAGTAGAGCAACTCGTGCTAGTTTCTACAAACGGTAGGAGCACGGATACGCAAGGAGAGTACTTCAACGCCGACAGAGAAGAGGCAGCAGTGGGCCAGTCAGTCATTCGCGAGCCGCCCACATATGCGGCAGTGAGACAGTTGCGGTTTGGTGCCATAGCTTGAAGATAACCCATTTAACGACCAGTCAAACAGCCCCGAATATATCGAGCGAGTTGAGAAACTGCTAAGACATCAGCTGCTAGCGTTCACTCTTGAGAGACGTTCTACAGCACAACAGCAGTAGATTGCTGCTCAGTTCAGCCAGTTCAGCCTGATCTCCTACTCACCCGAGTTGTGGTGGCGGCGTAATGATAAATATATATATATATATATATATATATATATATATATATATATATATATATATATAATATATATATATATATATATATATATTGTCGAGCAGCAATAGTTGCCGTCTTTCGCCGCTCATCTAGACTACAATGCCGCGGCGGCACACACTGGTGGCCCGTATCAGAAGCCTACCTGGTAGTTTCTGTACACTGTGCCGCAAATAGCAGGCCTCTGATGCAACTCTGCATCTCTTCACAGCTATGAGCATGCACCTCGTCAGAACAACCACAGCACATTGTGTATCTCACCGCTGGAAGAATGCGGATCGTCAATCGTTGACAACCCGTCGTTATTTAGGTTATTCTATGCAAACACCCGCAAACACGTTTACACCAGCTCTTATCTACCAATTTCAGATGCAAGGATAGCTGAAGGGCTGCGCGATATGAAGCTTAATTTCAATGGGAGTCCTGGCGTGTCTACACAGCTCTTAGCGAAGGAGATGAGCCAGTGCAACTTCGTTGCAGAGTAACCAAGCGCTCACACGCCCCACCAAGTTCATGTTAAACTGTAAACAGCTTTATTTCAATTTATGGCGGTGAATATATGCCCCCAGGTTGGCCACAGATCCAGTGAGTGTTAGGGGCGAGGCAACAATGCCATGGAAGGGCCCCGCGGCCAATGAGCGCGCCGGCTGCGCATGCAACTTTGAGCAAAATCACAAGGCAGAAATACTAAGCCTCCCTTTTCCTAAAACGCTTACTCCTTACGTAATAGCGAAACCCCAGTAAAAGTGTGGTTGACTCCATATCAGCGCAAGTCTTGCAGCGCTCGCGAGCACCTGCGGGTCACCCTGTAGTCTTGTTTCATGGCACAAGAATCCTGAATACTTCAACTGCCTTCTTTCCAGGTACCAAGCAGCTTCTCAAGGTAGTACAGACTCTCAGTGCTCAGTGGTGTATAATCGAGTTGGGAGTTCATGAGTTCCGTGGAGTAATTACCTAGGAAACCTGAGTACGTTGCAGAGGCTCGGAATGTCATCAATTTTATTGTGTATGCTCCTGCCCTCTCACTTAGCAGCGGAATCAGGGGAGCAAAGAGGGGTGTGCAACTGTCGTGTACACTTGTCCTCCTCAGCGTAGCCCTGAACACACAGCAGAGCGCTAGCCGCCCAGTCTGTCACCATGATGTACCCACCGAGGCAAAGTGCCCGCAAGGACCCCTGGACAACCACGTAAGCCACTCAGAAATGATTAGTTGCTTCGCTGAATTCCACCAACTGAATAAAAATGTCCTTCACGGTACGCTGCCCCAGCAGCAAGAAGCATAAACTGTCACTGCGGCGATTTGGTTAGGGTTAATGCAAGCTATCTCAAGCCTAGCCGCTATATGGACGCTTCACGCCAACAGAAGCTGCTGCAACAGAAGAAAGAAGAAGAAAAAAATCATCACTCGGTCAAATTACAGAGCATGACAACAAAGGTTAGCTGGCTGCGCTGTTGTGCTTGATAGTGCAGTCTATACCGTTGAAACGAAAAACTTCTAACCCTAATAACGGCCTACAGCAGATAGGGTTTAGGGTGTAGGCTCTGGTAACACTGTACAAAACAGGGAGATTTGCTGCCATTTTGCTCCGCTCGCCGGAGATTTTTTTGGGGAAGGGAAAATCAATAAAAATCCCCAGTAGTCGGTTGCCCCTGCATATCTCACTGCAGTGCACACAGCACCGCCCACAGCTACTTCGTGCGCATTGCTTACAACTAGTTTCTTGTGAATTTCGGTACCCACTAGCCAGAGACGGATTGATGCTAGGAATGACCCATCCCGATTAGACAACGTTAATTTGGAGTAGGTATTGCACTTGAACTTGCAGAGGGCAAACGGATCGCCAGGCCTGGGTTGTAGCGTTGAAGCACCAGCAGCGCCGGCGGAAGGTTCGATACCTTCGACTTTAGCTCCCGAGCTACCTGCGGAGCCAAATGTAGGCGAAATCCACCTGCAAAATTCTCCTTAGCTACTGCTGAACCCAGGGAACTGTCTTTCCCCGCCTTCTCCCCCTAGAAAGCTCTTTTTCTCCATAGGGATTTCCGTGTGAACTGGTCCATTCAACATAGGGCATAGAGTTCACGGTTCTTTGCCAACCAAAGGTGTCACGTTGCCCGACTGTCGGCAAAACTAGCTGTGCAAATGTCGCATTCTATCACAGACTAATGATGCTGCTGATCGTTCAGACTGAGCAGGTTGCGGACGTGCCAGCAGAACCCACAGCAGAGCTGCAGACGCTGTCAAACGGTGACGATGCTGCTCCGCTACACCACCGAAAGACTACTAAGGAGCTTACTGAGGAGTTCAAAAACTTAAATGTGGGGGTTCACTGCTTCAGCCAGAGCCTAGAAGTGCAGCTCGTAAAATTCCTTCTTTTTTTGGTGGAACAGGAACATAAAAGGGCAACTTCTCTGACGATACCCGCAGAACTATGTGCAGGAGCATGAATGTTCCAGGCAATTCGACCTGCTCATGCCTGAAGGACCCCAATTTTCCATCTCATGCGCTGCACTATTTTTGCAGTGGGCAAAAGTTGACGAATACAACTCCTTCAAAGCGAAGTTAGAAGAGCAGGCGTGCGCAGCAGAACGCCAGAGGAGAAAGAACTGGCTACGAAATGAACTCGAAGCCCAACTTGAGGAGCAGAGGTGCGTGGGTTAGCAATTGCTGATGGAAGTTCTCTTCTGTACCTTCTCCCAACGGATATTATGTGGTACAGCTGCTGCAGAAGTAGGAATGAGTGTTTTGCCGCCGAACTACAAAGCACCAATTCCCACTTCTGCTATAAGCCCCTCATGCATCAAGGTGCTTCACTTCTCACTCCCCGCGGCGATTGTGTGTCTGAAGGCGACAAAAAGAAGCTGCAAAACTAGACGACCTCGAATGCGCAAAGAAGATGCAGCAGGACCTGGAACAATGGAAGTTCGTCCTTGCCGTAAACATAAGTTGCTATCGATTTTCACTAGTACAGCAGAGCCTCACGTTAATGGAACTGCAGCAGAATGCGTTTCTGAGTCCAGGGAGCAAGAACGCGCAAAGCAGAAGGTTGCATATGAAAAGATGCTGCTTCAAAAGGAAGTCCTTGATGCACAGATGCAAGAAAGGCAAAAGCTTGAGGAAGTGAGTAGCGGCGAAGTGTACGCGTGCGTCCTTTGTACGTGGTAGATCAACGGAGGCAAAATATGGAATAATAACAGTGTTCCAGCACCATGGAGGCACCGACGGGTGCAGCAAAGGGAAATTCCGAGATGAATTGTCTACAGGAATCCAAAGCAGAGCAGTTGCGGGAAAGTCGCGAAATCCTTGAACAGGTTTCAAGGGACATTGAAATCGAGAAGCGGATGGCGTTGAAAGCAAAGCAGCAAAAGGCTCGTGCCATGCAGGAAATCTTGGAGGTTCGTTTTCCGTACTGTTCATCAGTGGCGATGGGAAGGGTTGCGTGCCTTTTCCCTTTTTAGACACAGCTGCGCAAAGGGTGTACAAAGGGAGTAGGACAACGAGGGGTACCACTCAGTATGAGATTCATTCAATGGATTTGCTGAAGCTGCCTCCAGGTGACAGCTGCGGAACGGCGGCTAGCTGAAGCAAGGGCAAAGAAGGAACAAGAGGAAGATATGCGTCTTCTGAAGCTGAGTGTCCAGTTAGAGAAGGAAGCAGCCGAACGGTCCAAACAAGAGCGCCAGCTGTTACTCAGTTTGCATCAGAGCCGCGCCGACAAAATAGCCATGCTAGCGACGGTTGACAAGGCAAGGGGAGATCCTTAAAGCTTGATTTTTACCTGAATACCCTACACGCCGTTGTTTCAGTCATGCTCAGGTGCCTCACGACAAGCCACAAAACTGCATCTGGCCCTACATAGGAACTTTCACTTTTTTGAGGAAGCAGCACTGTTGCATCTTCGGGCGGCTAACGAACACCCTGTGTTGCGGCAAATTCTCAGAAGGAGTTGGCTACGCAGTATGCGCTGAAGAGAGATGCTGCTGACCAAGCCCGAAAGGAAGCCATGGAAAAGGAAGCTGCAGCCCGCAGGAAGGCGGTGATTTATGCATACAAACAGTTTATTTGCAGCAATGCCGTATTTAGGAGCCCCCCTGGCGTTTCGCCACTAAAGCAGAAAGCACCCTGTCCACTTTGCTGACGTGAGACTGCGCGTGTGCTTGAGGTGTGCCCAGGAGCAAATGAAAGTTCATGAGTTCTTGAAAGTTCAACAAGAAGAAAAGGAAAGGAGAAAAAAGTTGGAAAAGGAGGAGCGCTACGAGATACAGAGACAGCAGGAGCTCGATGCAGAAGTGCGCAGCCACAATACATACACAATATAGCCCTTTCTGGACTGCCGAGAGCACTCCGTGGAGGATCAGCTGCGTACGCAAAGCGCAGTTTCCTAATGTGTCTTGAATGCACTTGCAGGAGTACAAACGGAAGCAAGAGGTAGAGCTCCGCAGCAGGAGAGAACTCTGCAAGCGTCAGCAGGAGCTCCTCATCCAGCAGATGGAGGAACGAAAACTGAACAAGGATATTTTGGTGTGTATTATTTTTGTCGCAATCACCTTTCTCACAGCAGAGAAATATGCCATCGTATCTGTCTACTTCTGGAGCAAAGAATAAATCGGCAGTAGAGCAATTATACATCATACCCTTGGCGACGTGCTGTCAATAAATACGCTATATATTCACTTTGCTATTTGCTGTGCCTCTGCGCATTTATCCCTTCGGTGCAGGTAAGCCAGACGGAGATGAAGCTTAACCGGCGCCTCCTTGAGGAAGTCAACGGCTATCTGGCAAGCAAACAGCAACCACCGCAAGACTTCAGATCCACCGAATGCTAACATTTTGGTGATGGCACGCCTCGTCCGGCAAGTGCAACAAGGTTGATCACCGCCAGCTAAGCGCGGCTGCATTGTAACTATTCTGCTTACCGCTAACTGTCCAACTTGGAAGTTCGTTTTATAGGGTCGTAGTTGCTACTATGACAAATCAGCCTAAACTGAAGTCGTTGTAAGGTTTCTCGACACTCGACTGAATATAATTCACTCTGTATGTTATTTGTCTATGGAATTGTTGCGTGACTTCTGAGCAATAACTGCCTCATAAACCTTGTTAATAAGCGGTTCACAACGGTGTATTCCGTATGCCACCCCATACAGAAAGGTGAGCACTCGTGCAAAACGTCACAAAAACCCTAAAACCTTAAGACTCAAGGGCACTGGACCAGTATATGCTGGAGGTTCGTTTGAAAGGGTTAGATGTGTTCCCTCTGTCGAGCTACGGGACAAGAAAAACTTCACAGATGTAACCGAGGGAGGTCACTAGTAACGGAACATATGCAGCTTCGCCGCTGAATGATATTTCTAGAAAAGAAGATGAGCTAAGTCCGTTAAAAAGAGATGGCCCTAAATAGGTCACGACTAGGAATCATTCAAGCCGCGAATTCAACTTCGAAGCAATTCTCAGCTGACAATCCAATGGCCAAGGGGGTGATATCATGGGCGGTAGTGAGAAGTCCAGTGCTCCACCATGCAAGAAACAAGGAATGAGACGCTTACGAGTTGCACGCACAGACCGGGGACAGCTGAATTAAAGTCCTTGACAGCCATCCAGTGCACCGAAGAGTACCAAGTGGGCAGTGCTTATTCCTCATTTTTGTTGTTTTTCCTCGTAGGGGAGACCGAGGCGTAGCGTTGTTTGATCATGTTAATGCGCGCCATCTTGTAATGTAGATGAGTATTACCTAAAGAACCTACGATATTTTCAACTTTTGGTGGGGGGGGTATGTGGGAGAAGTCGAGGGGCTTGATGATTCGTCTGTTCATAGACTGCGTGGAATCATCGTTGTGAGAGTTGGGGTCGGAACGAATTTCTGGGGCAAGTGGAGCCTGTGGGCTCTTCGGAGGATAAAGGAACACAGTGGGGCCCTTTTCCGGGTCATGAGAAGGAATATATTCCCAAACATTAGGCATTGTTGTTGTGGTAATGGGTTCGGGTTCCGGTTCCTGAGGTACTTTATCTGGGTTCAAGTCTGTTGCTGTATCCGCCTGTGGCTTGGCTTCCAGAGTTGAGTCTGGTGCAGGTTTTACCACGGTAACAGTCCCAATAGAAGGTCGTTTGGGGGGTTCCATACCCTTCAATGCATAGCGCGCCTCTTCAATTGCTCGCTCAGCCTTTGCTTCCTGAACCACCATTTTCTGAATGACTTTGTTTGTTGCGTCCACCACATCCACCAGTTTGCTGTCGTCTTTAAGCGCACCTGCCTCAGCCGCCTCCAAAAGAACACCAGCCCTGACATCCTCCTCGAATTTTTGTCGCTCCTCGTGGAGGTAGTTGTACTTAGCCGCTTCTATGTCTTCAAGCTTTTCGTCTGACAGCGTTGGGGGGGAGCCGGAATGTCCCAAGACAACTAGGCTGCTCTGGTCTTCAGGCTTCAACGAGCGCCTGCGTTCCATCGAATCAATGTAAAAGAATGATTGGAACAGGGGAAGTGGTGCATGATTCCCCTTTTCATCATGCAACAGTTGAGACACGTTCACGAACTCTCCAGGTGCAGTGCCTGAAAGTCCCGGAATTCGGTATATCATAGTCCGCTCATTGACGTCATCACTGCTGTCAACTTTCTCTGCCATCTCCTCACACACTGATTCATCTTCTTCAAAGTCTAAATCCTGCTGGGCGCAGCGTTCATCAATGATTGCTTTCTCGCGTGCAATCGCCGCTCGCCGTTGACGGGTCTGCCTGCTTTTCTCTGGAATGGCTCTGAGGGGATCATCTAACATAATAAGCGGCAAGTAGGATGACGGCATCACCCCCTTGGGAGGCATGTATGCCATCTGGGCAGCCATACTCCCAGGAAACAGTTGGCGCCCCTGTACGGCAGCTTCTTGCATCTCTTTAGCGTACTGGTGGGCTCGCTGGACAGCCATTGAAGCATCGTTTATCACGCATTCATCTACACCAGCTAACATGAATTTAGCGAGAACTCCGTCTTTATGAGAGCTTGTCACATCTTGTATTCTGGCCCGAGCAGCGGCCTGCGCCTTCATGAACTCAACGCGCTCCTTTAGTCTCCTGTTCCGCTCCTTCAATGCTGCGAGGCGCTCTTCCTCAGCTTTTCGCCTCCTCTCTTGTTCCCTGGCAGCCTTCTCCAGTGACAGCTTGCGTTCTGCCTCCTTCTTTTCAAGCTCTTCTGCAGCTTGGATAATAGTGTATTGAGCAGTATGAGCATATCGGTGCAACATAGACAATTGCGGTAGATCGCCTTTTTCGCGGCACCGCCGCAAGTACGCGTGTGCCTGAGAAAAAGCTACGGATGCCTCATCCCACGCGCCGAGGCAGTCCTTGACTGTCTCAAGTCTCCCTTTACCAACCCACTCCTCGAATGTAGACCACCGCCCGTTGAATAGAAGGACCCTCATCAAAGAGGCTAACAAAGGTGCACAATCTACGTGAAGCGCTTCCCTTGTGGTTGACTCCACGAATTTTATGAAAACCTCAGCGTGTTTGAGCGATCTGTCGAAAATGGAGTCCTTGACCGTACCTCCTGCCCACTGTCCAAGATATAGTTGAACAAGGAGTAGATTGCAAGCCGCATACAACCAATGTTGCGTCCCCAAAACGGCTTCAATGCTTTTGATTAAGGAGCCGACGTCAACTGTCCACTGTGGCGTTGTGGGGAAGTTGAATTTGCTCTGCAACTCTAAGTAGAGTCTCTCGAAGTAATCCTCCATGCCAATCGGCATATCGTCGTCTGTGAAACGGCCTCTGCAGCTGCCGCAGACCCAAATACCGTTGCTGTTCCTCTGGCAGTACCTAGGAGGAGGTGCATCCACCTCTAGGGATCCATCCATGATCACAGAAGAGCCAGAGTAGGCGTTGCTAATGGAGCGAGACGTCTGCTCTTCACTATGTGAATCACTCTGACCCATTTCAGTGCTTCTGCTTCCGCATGAGTTCATAGCATAAATAGACAGCACCAATGATCCAGAATCATTCTTCATCTTGTTTGCCCCAGTCAACCTTTTACTCTTTTTTGATTCACAGTCAGAAAGTTCCACAGGTGAGCGGTCGCTGTTCGAAGCGGTGTCGGAACTGTCATTGGACCCTCTGGTTAGTTCGTCGCTAGCCAAAGAGCCTTCGCCGCCGAAGTCGCTGGTCTGCGAAGACAGCTGCTCTGCATCCGACATGACGGCCTCCGCCGCCTCCTCCGCTGGCTCGCTGGATGCCACGGAGCGCTCCGCCTCGTCATCGCTTGACTGCAGGGTTGCTTTGTTGCTATCCTCGTCAGAAGCCTGAGCAGAAGTGTCTTCGATGTCCGTGTTGATCAGCGCTCCAGAGATTTCGCCTTGCTTATCAGATTTCAGTTCGCCATTTGCATCCCCATGTTTCTCGTTGTTATCTCTACCCATGTCCTTCGGCGGGGAAGCAGCAGCACGATCTGCCTGGGTGTCAACGATCTTGAGCTTTATAGGGCGGCAGGAGGGGCAGAGAATTCGTCTTTCCTTATCATTCATAGAGCCACAACGGGCGCACTTACACGTGAAGCATTTCGTCTGCAGGAGCCGTTTGCTGCGGAAGGAAGCTGAGGCGTAAAGCTGGTCAATGTACGTCATCGATATTTCCTCACCAGCTGAAATGTCACGGGTGGCGAAATAAACCAAAAGCCCTTCCAGGTTCCTGTAGGTGACGTTCGGTTCGCAGGAGTGATTGAGCATGGCGGCCTTTGGGTACAGGCCCCAGCGGCCAGTGGAGGGCAACCCATGAGCATTTCGCTTCATCTTTGCAAGGAACGATTTGAATGGCTTCGCCAGCTCAATGCGTTTATTGGCCCGGGCCATGAGAATGCACCACAGAGACTCATCTTCCGTGAGGTCTGAATGGAACCCCTCAAGACAGTCCAAGGCTGCCTTTTGTTCGCTTGTGAGGTTCAGGAATGTTGTCCACATCGACTCAGACTCAATATCACAAGTTATCAAGGGCATTTCCACAAATACGACCTGACCTTTCTTCACTTGATCAATGGCGAAAAGCCCCTTGCCGCCTACTGAAGCGTCCTCGCGCGCCTCAACAACTTTGTTAGCAAAGGCTGCAAGCTCCTTCCTAGTTTTCTTGCACACTTCCAATATTTCCGGAAGGAATAAGACGGATTGCTTAGCTGGCATATCGTCTTTTGTTGTCTCCATCTTCACAGCTGGTGTATTCGCGCCTGAGTTTTCCTCTGTTGGATAGAAAATCTCATGGCAGAGCTTGCTGAAACAGGCATCTACTGGAGGGGGATCGGCAGGATGAGCGGTGCCTCTTTCAGCCTCCTCCTTTGACCACACATACCTACCCATCGTGTAGACGACTGGCTTCTGCAGTGCATCGTACACATCTTTGTCTTCTTTCGTATGAATCATGTTGAGATCTACCTTTCCGGGTGGTCGTTTTGGAATGCTTGCGATGAACTTTGCTGCTGCTGTGCTTCCCACTGCACTGGAATCTCCCTTTGAATCCCCAAACTTGTCTGTGTTGGAATTCATGATAGGCTCCAGGTATATTGGAGACGGTCTATGAAAAGCACTGTCGGGTTTGATGGCGCCGCTTGCGCTTTCAACGCCTGAGGATCTGCTGCTCTGCCGGCTTAAAACGTTCATAGCGCAGCCTACAGGGCGCACATGCTTGCTGCCAACAACCTCGATATAGTCAGGGGGTACTTCTGAAGTTTCCGCCGGTCGTTTGAGCACCTTGCCAGCATCACCGCTGAGACTTCCGACTCTGTCTCGAACAGGTCCCACAAAGGCCTTCGTCACCTCACGCACTGGAATGACTTGAGTGAACTCAGGACTTTGTTTCTTGCCGAGGTATGCTGCGGCTTGTGGGCCAAGTTTGTGGGGGCGGGCCGTAACAGGCCTTATGGGCGCTGAAGCGGGGGTGCTGATGACTTCTTCTTGGTGCGTGGGTTCCTGCGGAACTGGTTCAGCCCCTAGAATCTGAGCAAGCGTGTAGTCGGAGGCATGTCTAGCTGGGATGTTGAATTGTTGGAGGTTTTCGACAAGTTGCTCATACGGAATGTTCCCAGTTCCGTCGGCTGGGTTTGTCCACCGCTTGATGTGATCAGGAGCAACGGATGCAAAGTGACTCAACCAACTTTGCCCTGTGCATGGTTTTTCTTCAGAAGATTCCTTTTTTGCTGCTGTATGCGACGCCTCTTCTTTGGCGGCGGAGTCGTTGGCGCCCAAGACTTTGGCGACCAGCGAGCGGAGCCCAGACAGGGGCTCAGCACCAGCGGAGTCCATGTTGAGGCTTGAATCCACCTGAAAATGAAAAGCTTACTGGTTTCAATTGTTGGGAAGTCGGGAAGGCCCGAGGTTTTGAGGATCTAGGGAGCGCTAGTCTCCGGCGTTGAGCATCGGCAGTGCCGGCAAGAGTGCAACGGTTAGAGGAGCAATGCTGAAGGCACCGTGGGGACCATGACGTAGGAATAATGATAAAGAATGGGTATTCAGTACAAAGATAGTCGAGAAAAAGGAAAAGAAGTTGAAAGCACAGGCACTTGGTAGCCTGCAGCGGTGAGCCTCCCTGCTAGTGGCGAACCAGTAGCTGACCAGGCTGTTCAGCGCTGCCTTCAGAGTCAATCGGCGGTGGAACCTTTGCACATATGCATCGAACACTGAAGTTGTAAACTTGCATCACCTTTTCTGAATAATTTGGATGGTAACCGGCAGACGTTTTGCAGTACGCCGCCAAAAATTGTTGTTGCGTTGCGCAGTCGGAAGTGCTAGCGCCTGTCGGAAGCGCCTACAGTGCCTTGGATATCTTCTCTCGTAAGAAAAGTCCCACCAGACGCACTTGATTACCTTCATACAAGTATATATGAAACTATTCTTCAGTCACCGAGAGTCTTCCTCTTCTTGCCCCTTGGCGCACAGATGAGACCCCGGCCTGAGACGCTTGTCACAGCCGGCGGCAATTGGCTGCTGCGCTACAGAACTGTCGACTCAGTAAGTCAAGGTAAAAACAATGATGAGCAGAGCAAACACTTGGAAATGATTGAATGGAATACGAATCTAACTGTCTTTGCCGCCCCCATGTGGGCGCACTCACTCTCAAGAAAGGACGTGCTTGCCGCGCACCATTGACGACAAAATCATTACAGAATAGTGCATAAATAGAACGGGTGGAAGTTTCGCCCGCTAGTCTCCGCGACCGCGAAATGCCGTATCTGAACTGACCCCGCTTCTACTTGTGGCGAGCCATAGTGCCTTCATTAAATACTCACACCTTCGTATTCCAGTGCCCTTAACATCACCTGGAGCCTCAGACAACCGGCCACCAACAAACTTCTTCCTCATGGTCCTTGGACCCGTTCTAGATCTGCACTCATGGGGCAAGTATTGTATTGTATGCATCGTGGGGTACGCCAGCATTGTGTTTAGAGGGGGGACTAAAGGCTCGTTAGCACGGATATAGTGCACTTCCGTAACAACGACTATTTCTAGCCTATCAAAACCATATTAACTGTAAAATTGGTGGAGCGTGAACAGATGACTGACGACAACCCTGATGAAAATGTGTCATATTATTTGTACGCAAAAGTCTGACGTGTGCAAGCATATTGTTCTCATATAAACAATGTGGCATTGGGAAGTTGTGGCATTAAAAGTAGTAACACACGACACGGCACTCCAGGTTCTCCGAAGGCGGCTTAAAATGAATAGTTGTTAAGCGAGAGTGTCCTTGCACGCACAGATTGTCCGAACAAGTGCAACAGAGCAATATGCAGAGGTGATCAGACCTCCCTGCCAGCTCAAAAGTGCTGCTGCCTGGGTGGCCGCGCCGATCCAGTCTTGCAGCGCGCCCTTAGCTCAGTGGGCTGTGCCGCAGCGACGGCATCACACCGTTTCTTTCGTGGGCCTTCAGTGCGACTAACTGTCCATCCGCACGTATGCCAGATAGCCGTCTAGCGGTCTGCATCAAACGGAAACCTCAGCACCTCGAACCGTGCCCCCCTGCACGTGAAACTGTTGGCAGAATGCGCCGACTAGCGGAGCTTGCCTGTCATGCGTAAGACGGCTGGAAAGTCAGTTTGGTTCGCTTCGAATCAGCCCACGGTCATGAGGAAGTGAACCAACGTGGCCATCCGATGTACTCACGGGCAAGCACTCTCAGTGTAGTGGCGAGCTGGTCGGCCCCGCCGAAAATTTCAGCGCCCTGGGCACTAAATGCGTGAAGCAGAAGCCAAACCGCCGCAATAAAGGGGTCCAAACACCGTACGAATCGTACGAATCGTAGCGCAGTTGCTCCGCAGTCTCCATCCTCAAGTTGACATTTTGCAACCCACCTCCCATTCCAATATGAACGGGCGCAAGACCTTCTGGTCCATTTCTCAGTCGCTCACGCGTGTTCAATTCGACAAACGCTTTATTCGTAAGCTATCGCGAATTGGGTTGTGGATTACCGATGTATATTCATGTTTGTGCATGCAGGCTATCACCTGCTGTAGCTGCGTACAGACATTCTAAGGGCAAAAACGATGTCCTGCGTGCACCGACTTGTTTTACCCCCGTGATGCCAATGCCGTGTGCAGCTGGACACACTTAAGTCCGCTGTAATCACGTAGCTGTGATGTCAACGATGCATAGACGATATCCTGGCCACAGTTCTCATTTGCATGCACAAGTTCCACTTCAACACGCATCCTCGTCAGCCCCTTAGAGAGCCACACGGACCGTTCGAAGGTGTACGCAAGCACTGTCTCGTTATGGCTTAGCGAAATTGAGTTGACCATTCGAATTCGCAGCAAGGAGGCCCAAACGCTCGACTTGTATTGAACTGCGCCCGCAGGACACTTCTACTGTTTGATTCTGTGGCGCGCCGAGGCCATGCTGCTGCTAGAATCACAACTACAGCCGCCTCGTGGGCGTCGCCTCAAGCTTTTATGGCTCGCGATGAAAGCGTTGTGAAGTATTGCAATATACTATGCGCCTTGGTAGCGACGTTGTAGTCGGGGAAGTATCGCATCCTAGCTAGCTTGATGTCTCCCTGCAAAACCGCAGAACCCCTTACTGTGCAAACATCTGTCGGCACCGAAACATGTAGAAACATCTAACGAAGAAGCGCACAGACTAGTTTGCTTGCACTCTAGCATAGCTTCCATGGCTTCGAGGGCAGCTTACCTGAACCGCTTGAAAGAGGCGAGCGTACGGGTTCTCAGGTAGATCGAGAGACTTCCCCTCTTGCACGCCGACCTCCAGAATGTTCTCCAGTCCCCTTAGAATGGCTTTGCAGAGCTTGAGACTGCCGCTGTTGGAGGGGTCACTTTCGGACACCAGTTCCAGCATATCAGCGATCAAATGCAGGCAGGGATTCGATCCAGTCAACGATAAAACACATGGCTCATCTGGCTCTTGGGCGAAGTACACCCGCGAAGAGCCCCTCCCACGGTCCAAAAAGGAGGGTGCTCGAGTCGTGCAGCACACAATAACCCCTACTTGCCGCGGGCTTGCCCGTGACAAGCAGGCGCAAACAGCGTACGCCGCCTCAATGCGGGTGTTGTAGTCTGGATCCACTTGGAAGATCTCCAGCAACAATGGGAATGCCTGAGTATCGATGATTGCCTGCACATTCCACTTCCACATACCAGAGAGTATATTGTCAACAGAAGAAAGTCATCCCACTTCAGCCGCATAAGTTCGTGATGTATAGGCCCTTCAAACCCAAAAGCAGCCAGCTCCCTTGCACCTACCTGGACTTGCGTGGGCGTCTCGCACCCCAAGTTTCCAATGGTGTTACATGCCCTGGCCCTAGCCATGGGGCTGGAGACGGCGGGATCTGTCAGCACCTGCACCATGGTGCTTACAGTTCCCATGCCGATAACGAGGTCGATCTGTTGCGTCGTGCCGATGAAAGCAATGCGGGCAGCAATTGAAAGAGCATCAAACACGACGTTCTCGTCCGAATGACACAGCAGTTTCATGATATGAGGCATGGCCGTAGCCTCCAGAACTGCGGAAACACCTTCGGGACTGTCACAAAGAGTCACGCATGCGTTGCACGCCAGCGAAAGACTGGCGGGATTTTTCGACTCCGCCATGACGCGTACGAGGAACTTGAGCACTGTCACCTTCATATCTGCGCTGCAGAAACGGGGGTGCACAAGGGCTTCTACACATCGGACTGCCTCAACGCCACGGTCTAAATTTGCACAGCGGAGAACAGCTGGCAGCACTAGCGGCCTCCGGACGAGAGACAAGTCCTTCTCGTGCTTGAAGTCTAGCGCGATTTTCGTCAAAAAGGAAAATATTGCAACACGCAGCTCCACACCACCGGGAGAATCAAGAGTCAGTTTCTTGAGAATATCTACAATGGCATCCAACAGGCTTGAGGAAACAACGCGCAAAGTCTGCGCGAAGGTCCCGCGGCACAGCCGCTGCAGCAGCAGAATGGATTCGAGCTGCAGGTGGGGGTTCGGCATGCGCAATGACTCGATGACATGCGGCACAAGATTCATCTCCACGAACTCATCGATAGAAACGTCCAATAACGGACCGCTCCGCAAATCCGTGCCACTGGGCAGGGTGCCTAAGGAGGAAGTTCCCCCAGCATTCACAACTGCTGCCTCCTGCCGGCTGCTGAGGGACCTCCGGTATGCTTGTGTTGCCTCGAGCCGCAGTGCAATATCTGGAGACTTAAGGTTTGTCATCATGCGGACGCCGTTGTCAAATGTCAAGGAGGAGTTGCCCAGCTGACTCACAAGACTGTCCAAAGCATTCTCCAGGGAAGCGGTTGCTGCGCATGCATCGTTGAACGCGCTTGTCGCTGATGCTGGAGACCCAATTTGGGTTGCCTCCTCCTTCCCTCTCTCATGCCCCGTCTGCATCTCCTCCTGCATATCTTGCTGCGACGTTGCGTTGCTTAGGGCTTCCTGAGGTGGCTGTTGTTGCTGCAGACCCTGAAGACCCACAAGAGCGCCCGATACATTTCCCGCAGCCGCATCTGGTTCAAACGCAGGGGGCGACTGAATGAACATGCTGGAAGATGAAGCGGGGGGAACTTGCGGTTCACTCCCTGGTGAGGGAGCCGGGGGACTGAACCCCATTGTTATTATTCACCACAGGCGGCAAACCACAACTGGGTCTGTGGACCGGCGTGCACGGGCGACATGCAGGCCCGTGATCCGTAGTCAACACTATACTCGGCTACAAACCCGACGAGGCTGTGCGGACTGCAGATGACTGCTGCCTGCTGAGACGTAGGGACAAGAACAGCTGTTGCTAACCGATGCAGACAAGAGCCACAAAAGGTGGCAATTTCAAAGCCAGTGCAACACTCAAAAAGCAGCTGACGCCACTCCTTGGGCGTAAGCAGATGCACATGCTCCGAGCTACAGACGATGCAAAGCTGCCGTGTAGCCCCCTGGAGAGCCCAGATAAGCAGCTGCGAGAGGCATGGATCAGAAGCCAGTGCCTCCTCTATGCATGCAAAGCCAAGTAAAGCAGTTGTGCATTCAAGACAGAACTCCCCATTGCGGCATATTTCTCAGCCCCAGCGATGCTGTTTGTCAACGGAAAGCGAAATCTTTGGTGGTTCAAAACAGAGCTGCGGCAGTTGTTTCGCAGAAGAATAAATCGTTCCACAGTAAAAAACGAACAGTGCTGTTGTTTTCCGCTGGATAACCTGTACAGTCCGTACTTGGAGGGGGCGAGCGATCATAACGCCCGCTACACGCGTCGTGTCGTTTCGCAACGGCTTTTTTTCTGGGTGAGGCGGTGGCAGTGGGGGATCTATAGGCTTTATGAACTCAAGTCAGAGTGCTGAGTCCGCAACAGAGCTGCGTGAATACAGATGAGGGCGCGCTAAGAGGGCTGCACGCCTCGCCTCGCGTGCATGCTTCATCCTTGGTCTACTGTACTGCCACCCCTGCCGACACGGTAGACGACCCCACCGCGAACAAACGGCCCACCAGCCAAAGTTTCAGGTTGTTCTTTTTCAGTTCCATAGAACAATTTAACATCTGCGATGTCTTGTGCATTTCCGCTCGCCCCTTCCTCTGCTGAGACTCCCAGCCGCCGACCGAAAGTGGAAGCCTGCACTACACCCGCGTCGACGCAGTGGCGCTGCAAAGAACCACCCAACTGTGTTTTTGAGCTATGAACGGTGCTTGTCTTTTTGAAGCAATGAGGAAAGAAGCGGATAAATGAACCACTAGCAGTGTTGTTTCAGCAGTGCTGCCAATCCGCCTCTTGTAGGTAGTGGATGAGTGTAGGATGGTCTGTCTGAAGCTGGTACATGCGTTTTTACTTCCTTTCAGGGCGGCTCCTGTGGGCCACGTAAGATTTCGACACTTGTATATGGTGTTCGTGCACCTGTCAAAATATGGCTTGGGAATGCCTGCATGTGGGGTTACTCTGTAGACGGAGTTCCAGCAAGGTGTGCTGCAACTCATAGCGGGCCGTTTCCTCTCCACGTCATCCCCAGGCCCTTGTGCCGTTATGCCCAGGACACCTGAGACTGGAGGGGGGGTCGACGGCGCTGTTGAACTCTCAGTTTAATTATCTTGCTTTCGCTGCAGCTCACGACGTTCCTCGGCTAATCTCGATAGCCCTCGGCAGGTTCCACCCTGCCGAAAGATAGTAGACTTGTGAATCTCTATTCGTCCTTCTTATATTTATATAGAATTGTTAGCTAGGATGTCAGAGCATCTGCGGTTGAGTGGTTGGACAGTTGCCCGCTGCCCGCTAGATTAGTAAAAGCTTGGACTCATGTATTTCAATTATTTGGCGATCCTTTGGGCCTACGTATCACGCGAACTGCAGGTTATCGGATTGTGTAGCAACTGTGCTTTTAAATACCCTAGTTGTTGACAGTTTTAGGTACTCCCCAAAGACGCGTGCCTGCTTTCTACTGGGGTGAGCAAACGTGCTTACTTGCCTCACATTCAGATATAATTGGAACGCCTGTCTTTCATATGAAATGGGTATTGAGCCGTTGCTTCATCAGTGTAGGCATTGCTTGCGGCTGGTGGGGTCTTTCGTTTCACGCTGACTATTCCACTGCTTTCAGAATCGGGCCGGCGCTTTGCGTCAGTTGCTCTTTTAGCATCTGCCTGCCTCAGGTCTGCACCTGTTTGAGAGGCAATTGGAATTCATGAGGCGCTTTCTGCGCATATACTTCGGCACTTAGCGACGAGTGGTGTGCTGGACTTGGTGGAGTGTCTTGTTTGCGAATTCTCAACTTGTCTTCGTTTTTGTTTCACACCAACATAACCCTTTCGAAGTTGATGCGGTTTTTGGCCTAGGTAAAGGAGGAATTGCTTGACGTGTATCTCACCGAGCAAAGATACTCGCTAGCAGCTCTCAGTCTTGGCCTAGCTCGTGAGCTGAGATGGTGAGCAAGTGCTTATTTTTAGAACATGTCAAAGAAATAGCTTTCCTCCTCCCCTCCTGTCTCAGGCGGTGCTGAAGACAGGCGTATGATTAGCAGAGGAAATGGGAGTGAAGAGTGTTGCATCCTCCGCTGCTGCAGCTTATCTCCCACAAGAAACTCTACAGGCGAACACTCGAAGCGCTTTTCGCAAGCCTGCATGGACGCCGTTGCCAGCTCTCGAATGTTTGTTTCGCTTCCAAGAGCGGACTTGCGCACAAGCAGGCACACATGCACCTCTGTGGGGTAGGCACTGCTGCAGACACCTGACAGGCCTACGCCTTAGAGAGAGTACCCCACTTGCTTGTTCTTGATCTACAACGTTTACTACGGGTACAGGATTGCCAATCTTTCAGTTCTCTGTGATAGGGGACAAGAAGTGTCAGAAGAACGAGAGAACTAGAGCGCTTGATGCACTAGACAAAGATATTTGTCACTAAAAAGCAGAGAAGCGGTATTTCCTCATCGTGGCTGGTCGGATGAGAGACTCACTGCAGCTGCCGCTGAAGAGGAGTGCTTCCTCATGACTTCAAATTGTGTTTTTGCCTACAGAAACAACCTTTTTCCCAGCGAGGTTGCCCTGCTCCCCGACGGGGCTGTTGTAGGATGTTGTGAACGGCACAAAAGGGGTACGAGCGTGACATGGCGGTGTCTTCAGTGCAGTTCATGTAATGTACCTGCAGTAGAAGCGTAGAACGCGCGTTAGTTCTGTCTATCCTCCACTGGGAGCGGAAATGTACGAACCTCAGGACCAGCTACATGACAAGGCCAGAGAACACCTCACAGCCAACATACTATGTTGGCTATGTAGATGGTGTGAACAAGATGCGGTTCTATGTGGCTTTCCCCTGGTTTTTGTTGCAATGTGAAAAGTTTCCTAAGGCTTCCTTCTACTTCATGGGGTTTTGGCGCAGTTGAGACCTTGGGCTACTGCCAAGATTAAGTCAGCTGATGAAGCGGGAAAAAGAGTCGAAGAGTCCGTGTCGGAAAGCAGTGGACAAAATACTAGAAGAGGAGGGCAGTGCAAATTATACGGCAAATATATCCTTATGAGAGTCTGTGAGACAGGGGCACTTTCCAGCTGGAAAGTATAACTGGGGAAATTTTCACATGAGAGGATGCAATTAGTTGCAGTGTGTACATCTAGGATTTCACTTTCCTTTGTCATGTCTCTTTCCCGTGCGCAATTTCTGATGTCGTGGAACTGTCCGTTTCTCACATGGGACCACATGGGGTAATGCTACTATATGAACTGCAGCATTTGAACCCTGGCAGGGGGCCGCGTAAGACTGAGAGTGAAGAGAAACTTGGAATCTAGGGAGCCTAACTGGGTCTCCTTGTATAAATCTGGCAATCGCATATGTGCTCCATCATCGGAAGGACACAGTGGATAACATCCATTAGTAGGGGCAACGATGTGTACAACGATAATTGTAAGTAACAGTGCGCTCTTCTTTAACCCTTTCCGCAAGCAGGTGCTCGCACTGGCTGGCGGCGATACCGAGATTTTTGAGTCTTTCAGGGTCAGCACAAATGAGTTGCAAGAGGCGTTGATATTGAAGCAGTAGAGGCGGGCAAAAACTGAGGAGCCACACTTCAGGAGAGAAAGGGAAACTGATTTAGGTCCCACAAAGGGCATCTCCTAGTTTGGAGTACACTTTAAACTGTGTGTCGATGCCCTTCGTGCTCGTTGCTGCTCAAGGCACAGGCAGAGTAACAGCAAGCACTGGAAGTTGCTGCTAACAATAAGCAGCCTTGCCCTTCGATGCACGTGTTTTTGAGTCGGAACAATTGTTTTATTTCAAGGGAGTACTTAACTATTGATAAATACGTTAGGAATGTCTCTCGTTTCAATTCATAGCTCGCGCAGGACGCAAGTGACCTCTCTGACGACAGGCACTCACCCACCCCACGCGCTGCCGTGTACCGTAGATCTTCAGGATAATCTCATTCAATTTCCACAATAAAATCTGTTATCAAAGTGTCTTAAACCAAAGGAAGCGTTGCTCTAATAACATTAGGGGAAGCTACGAGAAGCTTGTGCTGAACGTGGAGGGGCTGCAGTAGAGCTTCGCGGACTCTGGAACGGCGCGGCCGTCGTCACCATGAAGGCAAACCGCTGCTTCCCGCCACCGTTATCAATTTCGTTCAAAGTTTTCTTATGTTGTGTTTACCTCTGAATCCCCCCTTGGAGGAATATCATGCCGTTTCAACCCTGGTGGGCCACTTGATGTGCAGTACTAAGAGCAAGGAGCGGTATCAGTGTGCCCTGCGAGCGGAGTCCGCCGGACACTCCTAGCCCACTATTGGCTGAGCCAACGTGTCGGTTTTAAGTCTCCCTTTTGAGGTCTAAGATATTTCTTCCGAGCCGCAAATAGCTGCAGCCTAGACAGGCAGCTGCTACAGCGGCAACGGAAACACGCGAGTGGTCCACGGGGTGAACGATGGGAACAACTCAAAGCCATGAAGCAGCAACGGCCGTTCTTGGCCCCAGACAAGCTGTGCATAAGCCTTACAAATCAACTGCTATCCCTCCTGTACAGCGGTCTCACTCTGAATCGGGCGCACTACACTCACCCCTTTCGACCGTTTGTCCGAGCAGGATAAAGTTGAATGGGTTGCCCGCAGGAGACACCACCACCTGCTGCACGACAACCTGCAACAGCAGCCTCAGCGGAGTGAGCTCGAGCCCAGTTACGCGCCCAACAGGTCTTGTTGGCAGTACAAATGCCACTGCCATTACGCTGCGTAGCGGGAGTCCTCTTGAGCGCAGTGACAGTGCCCAGGCAGTGAGCAGCATCGCAGGCCAGAGCCCCCGACAGTTCGCCCCGATCGACCTAGAATATGCAGAAGTGGACACCAAGAGGCCAGCAACGAATGCGAGCAGGTGGAGTCACCGAAACCGAGTGCAGAAACTCCTGAGAACGCTTAGGCATGGCGTTGATCGGTCTCGGTCTCAACCGCCGCCTGGAAGCAGCAGTCATGAACATCCTGTAAATACTTTAGCTACGGCCAATGAAAGTGCCTCAATATCTGCTGCTCTTCATGCCCACATCATCCGGGAAGAGGAGGAGCATCGCCGCAGGCGGCATAGCAGCCTGGCGGAATCGCACTCGCAGATATCTGCACCGCAGACTGAGCATTGGCCCCGCTACCCCCTTGAGCCTTTTGCAGAAAATCGTAGCTGTCTGTCGCCTGCCGACGCCAGAGGTAAAGCCGCTATCTGTTGTAGTTCATCTCCCGGAGGCAGCGAAGCAGGCCTTTCGCTCCGGTCCAGTGAAACACAAGAAATGCAAGTTTCGGGCCAAGCGGTTGTGCGCAAAGCCTGCAGGAGTCGAGCTTCGGGAAAGGCGCACCGCACGGACTTGGGCGCCAGCCGGTGGATAGCTGACGTGCCAACAAACGGGAGATGGGAAATGGAGAGAGGGATATGGAATCGTCAAGGGGTCCACTTAAACCATCTGAATATTGCAGATGAAAGATTTAGAGCACTCGCAGCAACGCGACGCTTGTCGCCACGGCAGCACGCTGCTCAAACACAAGGCTTGCACTCAGCAGTGAGCAAGGGCCAACAAGGCCCCGTTCACCAACCCCGCAGAGTTCCCATTGCACCGCTGGCGGGGATCCTGCAGGAGAACCAACAAAGGCTTTTGCAACCAGGGCAGCAGGTGATGCCTGTGACACACAGAGGAGTAGCAGCAGCTACGACAATTGAGCTTGCCAGGAGCAGGCATGCGAACGAAGAACGGCGGAGACAGCAGCACTGTCTCATCGCCTCCCCTGACCCAGCGCAGAGCACGCCTGCACCGACAGATACCCATCGGAAGCACGATGGAGCAAGTTGGACCGCCCGCAATTTATCGACAGGTAAGCATTTGATATACGTGTACTCTGTTCAGAAGAGAGTACAAGCAATTGATGTCCATGCCTCGAAGGGGCTGGAGCTGGTGTCATTCTTCTTTGGAGGCTTTCTGCACGTTACAGGTGGAGGGGAGAGAAATTGCGGCTCTTCTTTGGGGAGGGAGCAGGCTTCCGCAAGGAACTTCATCTCCGCAGATCTGCACGGGGCAGCCTCAACAGATATTTCAGTGCCAGCCCCTTGCTTTAGCCAGATTTTCGCGGCAAGAGCCAAGCAGAATGACACATCTTTCCCCAACACAAGTGACCAACCAATGCAGTCGGAGACGGGAGACGGTACGAAGGCAAAGATATTGAGGTGCCCAGATATGGCCACTGCGCTGCCTGCACCTGCTAGTGGGCAACACAGACAGCAGGTTCGTTTCATTCCTGCGGCAGAAGCGAAGCGCCACTGCCTTCATATTTCCTACCCATCAGGAACAGCGTAGAATAACCACCTCTCATGTGCGGCAATATAGTCTGTAGCCAGCTGCCCTGGGTTGCACTACAGCGCATACATCGTCTTCCTTACGAACAAACGCACTAAGGTAAGCGCTTCCAGTTCCTTGGTACTCAAAGCTGTTCTTCCGTCCCTGCGCCTTTGAATTTCTATCTGAGCAGGAGGACAGAAATGCACTCCAGCGTCCCCATTGGACAGCGGCGGAGAAGTCTCCCGCAAAGGTTTGTCTGTTGAACTGTCAGGAAGCTGATACATCTTGGGTAAACTCTTCGTCATTTGCCAACGGCTGGGCCGTGCTGCGTGCAAGCGGCACCAATAAATGAAAACAGAGTAAGGCTATAGTTGGATTGTATGGTTGCTTATGCCTTCAGAGCCACGGCTTCCGCGGTCCTCTTTCCAATCCTGCGATTCTATCTGGTTCGCGAGCTCTGCAAAGAAATGCCTTCGTGGCGAACCCGCGTACTCAAGTGGGGGCCCCCAAGAGACAATCCCGTTGATGACGAGATAGGTTTGCTTCCAGTGAACGGGCTGGCCAGCCAACAGCTATGGAATGCCAAGTACAGTGTGGATTGAACAGGGCATGGCCGACTTTACACTCGCCACGAGACACCATCAAAAGCTAAACGTGCAAGCACCACTTTGAACGTACAAGGCAGAAAAACACCGGACCGCCTCCGGTGCAGGGAGTGACACGTGGGCATGTTGCGAAGATGTGAAACAGGATCAATGTGCCCCACTGGCGCAGCGCCTGTATTCATTGAGACAAAGCTTAAACGTGCGGAATGCTTAGACACAGAATATCTCCACTACGTGTTCTATTATTTGCATCCTTTAGAGAATAAACCTACACAGCCGTCGGTGGGATGCCGCAATCGCCAGTAAATCAAGAGCACTTTGCGCAATGCCCCGGGCAGAGCCAGGAGGGAAAAGCACTTAGACTCCCCCCCACACCCGTTTAAAACTACGGCACATCGTTCCGTCTCTAAAAGACCCTCTAAGAACTCCGCAACATATAGGTTCTTTGGGCTACAGTAGGGTTTCGCAGCATCCCTTGCGGCTTGCATTAACCACTGGCAATAGATGAGAGTGGGTCCGGCTTAACGCACTAAGGGAATTAGTAGACGGGTTGCACCCTCACGCCCAAATTGTGCCGCAAAGAAGAGAGCAATCAGAACAAAATGCGCCACATGGCAGCTGAAAGAAATGCCTGACGAAATCGCATGTGAGCTGACAGGGCATCGAGCTACGGGAGCGGCACGAGCTTAACTGCCCTGGTCGTCAGCTAGCCTAACTGTATACAGACCGGACAGAGACACTGTTCGGTCTGTTAACACCACTGATGCTCTCGTCCCTGTGCAACTCGCACTGCAGTACAGCGCAGTGCAGCGACTACAGCCGCCGCACTGCGTCTCCCGGCCCCGCGGCGCCAACAGGTGCAGACAACCAGCGAAGGAGCATCGGTACTCTCCTGAAGCAGCTATTTTGAAGTGGTCGCCGTCAAGAAGTCACAACGCCTCCACTTTCATCACTTGGCCATCTCCCTACTACAACTCGAAGAAACATGTCAAGCTTCTTAATGTTTCTATTTGCGTGCACCCACAGCTAGGCGTCTTCACCGCAGCGCTGCGGAGTCATGGAGTAGTTCTGAAGACGGCTCGGGTTTTGGTGGGGCCGAAGCGGGTGTAGGCATAAGCCGAGTCCATAGAGAAGAGGAGCCTCCAGCGGCTGCCTGTTGCTGCAACTCCTCATACTCTTTCATCTGCTGGAATTGCTTTCGAGGCGTCATTGTGGGCGTCCCGCGCAGAAACATCTGCCCGCAAAAAAAAAAACAAACGACCAAATACCAAATAAGACAAACCTACTTGAGTGTTGGGCACAAGGAAAAACCCAACTTCGTGAGCAGCACGCAAAAAAATAAGAGTAGACATCGACGTGGAGACCCAACAAAACTCAGCAAATGCGCGTTGTTTTAATACTTTTCTACAAAACAAATACACATTTGCTCCTATAAAGTAAGGCTTATCCGCTGCCATACGCACTGATCTAGAATATTAATACACTCCAAAAATACAGTGACGTGAACACATTACAGACCCATATTCCTCCAATTAAGAGAAAGGGTAAGCGCTACGAAAGCTAAGTATGCGTGAGGAAGATGCTCCAGTTTCGTTGCGTAGGCTTGCATGTATGGCCTTACGATTTGCACCACTTCAATAATTCCAAGGAGGATTCCTCCAACTGCCGCATTTCGAGCACAACTTCTCCATCCAGATCGCATGGACAGAACCCCACCAGTAGCTGCCCCTGCAATAACAGGGTTCCAGGAGTCTTCCTTCCCTCCTCTGGCGTAGGCCAGTGTGCAGTCGAAGGCACAAAATATACCGCCCCAAGTAGCGAAGGCCGAGCCCACCGCTGGAGACTTCAGAGTTCCCGAAAACATTGCCCCGTTGAATTTCTCGTACTTGGGAGAATTTCGCCAGCCTTTTGCAAAGTGCCATAAAAAGCCCCCCAATGCGCCCATGCCAAAGGCGCCCCCCATGTCATCCAGTATGCGGTCTGGGCACGGTTCCCTGTTCAGGTCCCGCCGCGACGCCATCGTTAGAAGACAGAATTACAAGGCAACGGAAGAGACGAAAAGACGCGTCAGAACCCGCAGCAGAGACTGTATGGCCTCCAGCCAATGGAAGCAGCGGGTGCCCTAGACAAGCCCACGCAAACGAATACGCAGTAAGATTCGGCAAACAAAAGACACCCACGTTACACTAGGGGATCGTCTCCTGGTTCTTCAGCGTCTTCGGATGCTTTCCTTGGAGTGTCTTCAGTTCCTGCAACAGCGCGGCGCGGACAGCGGGGCCGTTGAACTTCAGTCGACTCACGGTTTTTCCTCCCACAAGAATGATCGGTACTTCCTCTCTGAGATGCTGTACATCCCCCTCACATACGCCTAAGGTCTCACGAGCTTCGGCAGAGTCCAAGCTAGCCAAACCTACCCTCACCCGACCCTGCAGTTGTGCCTGCGCTTGCAGGTCTTGAGACGAACCACCACTGAGATCTCCCCTTTCCCCCCCTTGCACGGGGGACGCTGGATGTGACTTGTTATAATCTAAAGATGGAACAGCAGGTGGCCCCTTCTTTGCTCCAGAAGCTGCTGACCGCAGTGGCACTCCAGCTCTGTAAGCTATGCTCCCCAGGGCGGGTAAAGCGTCGTCTTCTCGTGATCTTACCTGCAAGCCCAGATTCGTGTCTCTAAGACTCGGCACAATGCGCGCACCCACAGTCAGGGCCCACGCGGATGGTAGATTGTCGGGCAGACGCTCGTATGCCAGTGGCGGGACGATAGAGGATATGATCCTTCTAATTGACAACAGCGCCTTGGCGCACAAAGTGCACCGGTCTGTTCCAACTACGATAACATTAATAACAACTGGATCGTCCGCCTCTACAGCGTCGACAAGAGCAGCTCTCGGGCAGCCGCTGTGAAGCCTCGAGCCTACGATTGCGTCACGTGCTCGGCTGTTGGCGAATCCACAGGGACTTCCGACGCAGATTCGAGATGCGCTGCTTGGAGCAAACAATTCAAGCATCCGTACACTGGATTTCAAAAATGCATTTCGCCTGCAGGCAGGCGAACAATGGCACCACCCCACGAGCAGCCTGCGGGGCCCGAAGCATGCGATCATCAGCCTGATGTTTGATCTTTCCGCGTTCTGTGCTTTCGGCAGAAGTCTAAGCACCAAAACCAACTGTGCTGCTTGAGTTAGTTGTAGTAGTAGTACTCTAAAGACGCAAGAAACATGACTACGGGGGGATCTGCACTTCCTTCCGCGCCAGCCCCGTGGACCAGCGTATGAGTTTCTCCACTAGATACCTGTTGCTGCCGCTATTGAACAGGGTTGCAGACGTATTACCAGCTTAACTGGCTCAGGCGAATTATTCTGGTGAGAGTGTCTCCTACTTGGTGCGTACTCGTGCTGTCCGGCGGAACGCACAATGACTAGGCGATGTAGACGGAGCCGGTGAGGGTGAGGCAGCGGATTTGGATTTCAGCAGAACGTTTCTATAGAGATCTCTAAATTGCTGATGCTTCTGTGGATATACTTTTCTATAACTTACTCCTCTCACTTGCATAGACTGTTGACTAGCGACCGTAATCCGGCAATATGGGCATATTCTTTCGCGATCGCGAGGAGGACCTGGCGGACCCTGACTTGAGGGCGTCTCGTTATTTTCTGTTTAAAAATAAACAGACAAAGGAAAACAAGCTCAAGGTTGCGGAGAAAAAGTACGGTTACACTCTAGGTGAACTGCATGCATATAAACACGTGATGATTCCCCCACGAATGCCTGAACGCATGGAACAGGCCAAGCCAGAGATGGCGTATGCCTATGACCAGATTCAGAAGCTCGTTGCGACTGAGGTTTACGAACAGCAAACAGAAAACCACTTCGCCACGATGCCCCCGCAGACGGCTAGTAAAGGTTATCCTCCCATTGCCCCCAGCGCCACCGCTGCATACGCCGCTTCTTCAAATGCCAAGAGCCGCCTTCCTGAAGAAGGGGACGGTGCCAATGGACCTAATACGGTGGATGAATCCTGTATCAAGTGCCTCGGCTATTACTTGGCACTGGACAGATGCGTTCGAGCGGTGTCCAAACAAGACGAAAAGAACCGAATCTACAAACATACGCGACTCCATGCTTGCAAACCTCACTGGGTAACTTATGCTGCATAGACATGGGTAGCTCTGTGTAACTTCTTCTGGATTGCAGTTGATAAAGCAGAGCAAATGCCGGCCTGTATTGCCCCAAAGTAGCTCTCATTGTCACCCCTTGCGCACACCCCGACTGATGCCGACGCCGTCGTCGTTCATTGGTGTTGCCGTTCTGTTTTTCAGATTTGGTTTAATAGATGCGTTTCTTACCGGGACCGGCAGTTGTTGAGGGAAATCCACTCATGGGAAGCGGAGCATGTCTCTTCTTTGGGGCCTAAGCAGAGGTGCGGCGTATGACCATCTGCCCTGTCGCGAACCCGTACCATGTACATACACTGCAAAGTATGCACAGTTTGATGCACACCAAGGGTTACTTTAGTACGGAAACCGGAGGTCTACGTCTACACTGTACGAAAGTTGCGCATGCATCAATACCTGCGGCGGGTGTGTAGTGGATGGGCCTGGCCTGAAGTGGTGCCTGACCACCTGACCAGTCGATGCGTCTGTTTGATCATTTGCTCGTTAGCTTTTAAATTCCATTTGGTCTGCGCATCAGGGAGGAGTATGTAGAGCGGCTTCTCGGGACGAAGAGGTACCTCGAAGTATGTCGTGGGTATTTTTTGCTGTTTCTTTAAAGACCCTGCTGCTCTCAGTAGCATTTTCACATGGATGCATTTCCAACCAAGGCTTACTTGGTGATCTTACACGAGAGGGACAACATAAGGATGCATAATTCATGGCACTTCCCTCACTTCACTGTGCCTGCGGCATCCTCCTTGGACTTGTTTTTCTTGCGTGGGTTTGCTGTGTCTGCAGTACGCGGCGGCGCGTTCCCGTGATGAAGTGGATGTTGTGAGGTGGGCTGTATGCTGCATATGCTGCAGCTGTTTTGATTCTGGTGCTTACATGTCGCAAGTCTGCAGCTCCATGCAAATTAGCAACTCAGCATTGGGAGGTTAGTACTGCTGCATCTGGTTGCGCTTCGACACAGGATTTGCATGTACTGTTTCTTCATGCTCAGGCTGAAGAGGGAGGCGAGCCATATCATAGCTCGACTAGACAAACTGAACAGAGGGTGAGGCTCCCACTGAGAAGACCACCGGGACGCCTGCTCTTAGCCCTGGTGGCCAGTCTTCGCTCCGCAGACAGACTGCTCGTTCTTACGTGAACCCTGCATGCAAAACGCTTCGATACTGCATGTCGTCTGCGTGGACGCTGCAAGAAACTTCTTTGCGCGCTGGGTGTTGCTGCCCTTTGCCATCGGCAATAGCAAACCTACTAGGCATCGAGCGCGAGACCGCACTGGGTCCTAGTACTGTGTGAGTAAACATAAAGAAGTGTTAGTGCGTGAAGTCTTTGCCTGGTCGCATGCATGCGGAGAGACGGCTGGGTGAGATGAGAAACGGACTAGAAGAAAAGTGGGATTCGGCCACTGGCCCTGCTTAGGTTGACGGATCTGATATGTCTCGATTGCTGGTTTGAGTAGAGAACACGTCTTCCATTCGGCCTCGAAATGAAGTCAACTAACACGTAAACTGTCCCTAAAAAAGCGCTTCGTCTTCGAGGGTCTCCCTGCACTGCTCTGCAGCTGTTTCTCAGAAACTGTCTCGACGCGAGGCAGAGGGAAGACCTGGACGCTGCTTAGCGCCACAAAGAACGCACAGCAGCCCACACCGCCTACACACTCTATCTGTATATAAGCAACATTCTCGAGGAGGCAGAGGCTGGTAGCAACAACAGTTGCCGATGTTACTAGCATGAGCAATCGAGTCTGCACACAGAGGGAGATGCCTAGCGATCACTGCGCAGAGCCCGAAACCATATAAGGGGGACTCCCCCAAAACCCACGGGAAGCACAGAGAACTCAGCACAGCTCCCCCATGATTCCCCATCCACCCGAAGCACCTCACAAGCATGTCGACTTTCGCGGCAGTACCCGTGCATCCAAAAGATGCGTAAGCAGCCCAAATACGCAGTTCAAATGTGCAGGACGCAGTCACACGACACTTGGGCAGCATAGAGGTGACCTGGAATGCAGCTCTGGCTGCGCTTAAATACTCCATAATTCACGTCGCTGACAGTTGAAGCACCACTCGCAGCCAACGAAGGCAATGCGCGTATAAGCGTGCCTTCACGATGCAGTGGAGTGAGTGTGAACAAACATATGTGCAGCAGGCTGCTGCAATTTGCTGTACTCCACTGCGGCACCAACCGCTAACGTTTATTCGAATTACAGCTGCGGAAATACTATTCTACAGCGTCATCAAGGGCTGGGTGGGAATAAAGAGCCGGTCACTTCTGTGGCCGGCGGGTGATGCAGTGGAGTTTGCCTCCTGCGTCATGCAGCACCGAATCCCCCACTCGCGATCGAACGCCCAATCGGGATAAAGGCGGAAACAGTTGCTTGCAACCACACACGGAAAAAGCTGCCTTCAGCTTCAGTCAGCTACAGCCCATGTGCATAGAGTGACAGGACNAGATAACCACAAGGGCGCTGGTGTGGCTTCACACTGCCAACACGCCCGACTCCTTGGCTGTTCGCCAGTGTGGACAAATACATCAAGAAGGGAAGCGCATGAGTTGCAAATAGCCGCCGTCTTATGTTTTCGAAGGCCCTGCATAACAGCACAACGCGCAATATAAAGACTGGTGGAAGCGCCCCATGCCTCCATGAATCAGAGTCATGCGCTGAAGAAACGCAGGTACAAGTGCATTCAAAGGCCCGTTGATGCCATTGTAAGTTTGCCAAACTTGTTTCGTAACCAGCGTACTAAAAAGGACGCCAATGAGAAGAAAGTCGAGAAAATGAAGCCTGAGTCTCACCTGGATAGCATTACGGCGAATGAAGCATGAAAGACCCGGCTAAGCATGTAAAATGCCACGAACCTGAATTCCCACCCCAAGACAGACAAGACCACTGATGCCACCACACCTGACCCAAAAGATATGACGAGGATAATAGCCTCCGGAATGCGTCTGAGGTGCACAGTCAGGGCTATGCAAAACAGGGGAAAAATCAGATGGCCTGTGCACAAGAACACGAGTCCCAAACGACTTCATGGTATGGCTTTACTTTCGAAGCGAAAATGATACAGCTTCCTTCCAATACACTAGTAATGACGGAAATGCCATCATGTCCACGCTCAGCAGATTTGGTTGACTAAATCAACTCATAACGTAGATAATTGGCGTTCAAGCGCAGAAGCCCAAACTGAACTGACGGAAGCCTGTTGCAGGTGCAACCGACAGTGAGCCTAAACCCACCGCTAACGAGAAACGCAAGAACGGCTCCCTTGGGAGGTCTTGGCGCTGTTGTGTTGACAGGTAGTTGGGCCAGGGTGTAGCATCTCTCCACCAACTCAATGAGGCTGAACAGCAGACTGCAGCAACCAGAC
>NW_013574311.1:1346-1506 GCF_000499745.2 Eimeria mitis | reverse complement strand
CACCGGCGGCGGCGGCATCCTCTCAAACAAAAACACGAAAAGCGTGTAGAGGCCCCAATATGTGCCTTTTCGTCTTTTTCAAACTCCGAGCCAAACTTCTCGCTGCGTGTAGATTTAAATTCTGATTTATTTGCCGGAAATTCGGCCGCTGCCTCTCTAC
>NW_013574311.1:1137-1246 GCF_000499745.2 Eimeria mitis | reverse complement strand
GCCCCAATATGTGCCTTTTCGTCTTTTTCAAACTCCGAGCCAAACTTCTCGCTGCGTGTAGATTTAAATTTTGATTTATTTGCCGGAAATTCGGCCGCTGCCTCTCTAT
>NW_013574311.1:0-1037 GCF_000499745.2 Eimeria mitis | reverse complement strand
GAACCAACGCGAAAAGCGTTTGAAACGACAAACCACATGCATTCTTCTCCTTGTGTACTTTCTGTAAAACAGCCACATAAGCCAATAGCCAGAAGATCGCAGTTGAATAGTTTAATATATCGTGCAGAAACGACCAACTGTGCAACACCGGCGGCGGCGGCATCCTCTCAAACAAAAACACGAAAAGCGTGTAGAGGCCCCAATATGTGCCTTTTNGTAGAAGGCCGCAGTGAGCCGCGTGAAGCGAGGGGTCGAAGTCTTGGTCAAGGAGCTGCGATCAGAGGACAAAATCTTTGATTTTTGAGCTTCTTTACGTCCAAAACGACCGAAATTCAGAATTGATTGACCGAGAAAGAGAAAACAGAAACCGCCGAGCGCCGCCGACAAGCAGCGCAAGAGCGAGAGAGATGGGGTTTGACCTGCAGTTGCCCCCACCGTCAGGCTACAGAGTTGAACAAGTGTTATAATTTGAAGTCATCATTGAGATGTTTCTTCAAAAAGGCAACAGAATTCGCACCTTAGCCCGAGTTGCGCTGTTGTTTACCGAAGCTGCTGGCCGACGCAACGACGCGACCCGTCAAAACTGCAAGAGGTGAGCCTCAGATCAGCGCGGAAACAAAAAGGAGACGATATTATGGACTTCTACAAGGAATTTATTGAATGACAATGAAGATTCTTCAAGTAAAAGGACACGACGCCCCGCGGCACGCAAGCCACAGCATACAATACAACATGCGGATCGCCGGGCTGGCGCAGCCGGTGATCATCGGAGCGGCATCTCTCACGCTTGAAACAAACAATTTTTTATTTGGAGTGGAAATTCAAAGTAAGATTTCGGTTTTAAAACCGTAGACTTCGCCAGTCACAGCAGTGGGAGTAACGCACTTCGGATCAGCACCGCGGGAGATGTGGGCCGCAGGTTAAGAAAGTTGAATGCCAGGGAACCTCAAAGCTTTTTAGTTTCAATTCCGTGAAAACTTTCACAAAACATCCCCGGCTTAGGACTTAATCCATTGCGTACACTGCTGCAATTCAGG
>NW_013574310.1:890-3217 GCF_000499745.2 Eimeria mitis | reverse complement strand
GGGGGGCCCCCATCAGCATGCATACAGCATAGAAAAGGCACTCAGCAGATTCATAGCAAAGGAAACCCTCAGCGGCAGCAACGCATATATGTAAACCCTAAACCCTAAACCCTAGAACCTTTTTTGTGTTTGTTTGTTTGTTGTTTGTTTGTTTGTCTGTTTGTCTGTTGTTTTTATTTATTCGTTTGCTGTTTTCATTTATTTATTTTGTTTTTGCTTATTTTTATTTTTTTTATTTTCTATATTTTGTGCTATTGCTATATTTGCCTGTTAATACTTTTCTTTTTTTAGATGTTTGCATGCATTTTGCATGCAAATTTCATACAAATTTGCATGCATTTTGCATGCAAGTTTCATACAAATTTGCATGCATTTTGCATGCAATTTTCATACAAATTTGCATGCATTTTGCATGCAAATTTCATACAAATTTGCATGCATTTTGCATGCAAATTTCATACAAATTTGCATGCATTTTGCATGCAATTTTCATACAAATTTGCATGCATTTTGCATGCAATTTGCATAGAAATTTGCATGCGTTTTGCATGCAATTTTCGTAGGATTTTGCATGTGTGTTGTGTGTATATTGTGTGTATATTTTTTTTATATTTGTGTATGTTTGTGTGGTTTGTAGGTGCAGCAAATGCCAGCAGAAAGTGAAAGCTACGAAGCAGCTGGAGTTGTTTACAGCCCCACAGATCCTGGCTTTGTCTCTGAAACGTTTTTCTTTGTCTCTTTATGGTGGTTGTGCTTTTCCTATAAAAAACAATCGACCTGTCTCCTTTTCTTCTCTCCTTAATTTGCTGCCATTCATGCCAAAAGATGCTGTGCTGCTGCAGCAGAAGCTGCTGCAGCAGCAGATTGAATACCAGCAGCAACAGCAGCAACAACTCCTGCAACTGCAGCAACATATACAGCAGCAGCAGCAACATATACAGCAGCAGCAGCAGCAGCAACAACATATACACAAACAGCAAACTGCAGCAGACAAAAAAACTTCTCCGGCTGCATCAACGACGGCTTCTTCTCCCTGCTCTTCTCCCCCTCATTCTCCTAGCCCTTCTGTTTCCTCTCGCAGGCTTGCTGCTGCTGCTGCTGCTGCTGCTGCTGCAGCAACAACAACAGCAGCAGCAGCAGCAGCAGCAGCGGGAACAACAGCCGACGCAGCAGCAAAGCACGGACACACCCGCAACAACACCGCCGGCGATTCTTCACAGGCAGCAGCACAAGCTCCAGCAGCAGCAGCAGCAGGAGCAGCAGCAGCAGCAGCAGCAGCAGCAGGAGCAGCAGCAGCAGCAGCAGCAGCAGCAGGAGCAGCAGCAGCAGCAGCAGCAATTTCTCCTTCTTTTATGTACCGCCTCTATGCTGTTATTACTCACTCTGGCAGTTCGCTGTCTTCTGGGCACTACCGGGCGTTTGTGAGGGCCCCCACAGCAGACACCCCAGCAGCAGCAGCAGCAGCAGGAACAGCAGCAGCAGCAGCAGCAGCAGGGGGGGGGAGAGGAGACTGGATTGCTATAGATGATGAGATTGTCTCTCTCGTTAGCGAGACAGCTGTGCTGCAGCGACTGCAGCAGGAGGCCTATCTCCTTTTCTACGCAAAAATACCTTCGCAGGCAGAGCGGCAGCTGCAGCAGCTGCTGCAGCAGAATAAAACCCTCAAGCAGCAGCAGCAGCAGCTGCTGCTGCAGCAGCAGCAGCAGCAGCAGCAACCGATACAAAATATGCTTGACACAGATGACGAAAGCAGCATCGGCCACGCAGATTCTGCTGCTGAGCTCAGCACCAGTGAGGAGGAGTGGAGCGACTGCAGCAGCAGCAGCAGCAGCAGCAGAAGCAGCAGCAGCAGCAACAGCAGCAGCAACAGCAGCAGCAGCAGCAGCAGCATGCAAGCCATGATGCCGCTGCTGCGGAGGCTACAGAGAACGCGCCGTTTGCTGCAGTTTGCTTCGCGCCGCCGCAGAGTGCTGCTGCTGCTGCGCTGCCGGTTGCTGCTGCTGTCTATACACCGCGCTAGAAATGGAAAAAGAACAATCAGAGTAAACAGCAACCAACAGCAGCAGCAGCAGCAGCAGCAGCAGCAACAACAGCAGCAGCGACAGCTGCAGCAGCAGCAGCAGCGACAGCTGCAGCAACAGCTGCAGCAGCAGCAGCAGCAGCAGCAGAGGAGGTCCATTGGTGTCGTAACAGCAGCAATGATGCAGAAAAGAAAAGAAGAAGCATCAAGCCGCAAGCAGCAGTTTGGGTGCAGCGCAGCAACCAGCTGGGAGGAAGAAGAGGAGAAAGAAGACGGAGACAACCCTGCTGCTGCTGCTGCTGCTGCT
>NW_013574310.1:497-790 GCF_000499745.2 Eimeria mitis | reverse complement strand
AGCAGCAGCAGCAGCAGCAACAACAGCAGCAGCGACAGCTGCAGCAGCAGCAGCAGCGACAGCTGCAGCAGCAGCAGCAGCAGCAGATGAGCAGCAGGCGTTTGAATTGCTGCAGCTGCAGCAGCAACCCCTGCCGCATAAACGCAGCCGCCACGATAGAGAATATGATATGGGGAGACTAACAAAAGTAAAAAACAAAGAAAACAATAAACCCGTTGGCGGTGGGTCCTGTACATACACCTGAAACTTATCTTTGCTTTTTTTTTGTCTCGCTTTCTGTCTTTGTCTTTCTC
>NW_013574310.1:0-396 GCF_000499745.2 Eimeria mitis | reverse complement strand
GTGTGTGTGTGTTTGTATCTCTTTATCTGTCTCTCTGTCTCTCTCTCTTCATCTGTCTCTCTGTCTCTCTGTCTCTGTCTGCTTCCTTCTATCTCTGTCTGTATCTGTCTCTTTTTGTGTCTCCGTCTGTCTCCGTCTTTGTCTTTGTTTCTCTGTCTCTGTTTTTGTTTCTCTGTCTTTGTTTCTCTGTCTTTGTTTCTCTGTCTCTGTTTTTGTCTCTTGTCTCTGTATCTCTATATCTATTTCGTCTGTCTCTGTCTCCTTCTTCTCTCTGTCTCTGTTTATCTCCTTTGTTTCTCTCTGTCTTTGTTTCTCTTTTCTCTCTCTCGCTCTCTCTCTCTCTCTCTCTCTCTCTCTCTCTCTCTCTCTCTTTGTCTCTCTCCTCTGTTTCTCTCT
>NW_013574309.1:2949-3308 GCF_000499745.2 Eimeria mitis | reverse complement strand
GCTGCTGCTGCTGCTGTTGCTGCTGCTGTGCTGCTACTGCTGCTACTGCTGCTACTGCTGCTGCTGCTGCTGCTGCTGCTGCTGCTGCTGTTGCTGCTGTCGCTAGAAGCAGGCAAGGGCGGCGGAGCGGAGTGTTCAGGCAAGCCAGAGCTTGGTTTCGTTCGGTCGCCTTCGATCTCAACACCGCTGCTGCTGCTGCTGCTGCTGCTTTCGCCTGCTGCTGCAGGCGCGCTGCCTGCGCCTTCGTTGCTGCTGCCGCTGCTGCTGTCGTCGCTTCCCAGGGGGCGACGGCGCCTTCTTATTTTGGGTATAGAATTATCTGCTGCTACAACAGCAGCAGCAGCAGCAGCAGCAGCATT
>NW_013574309.1:0-2695 GCF_000499745.2 Eimeria mitis | reverse complement strand
GCTGCTGCTGCTGCTGTTGCTGCTGCTGTGCTGCTACTGCTGCTACTGCTGCTACTGCTGCTGCTGCTGCAGCGGGAGCTGCGTCGGCTGCTGGAGGGGGCCCCGTGGCGCTCCGCCGCAACCGCTTTCTTGGGGCGAAGCTTAAAGAACTCGAATTGCTGCCGGAGCTGAACTGAGCTGCAGCAGCAGCAGCAGCAGCAGCAGCAGCAGCAGCAGGAGGGCCCCTGGAGAACAGAGGCAGCCTAGAAGCTACAGCAGCAGCAGCGTTGCGTGCAGGTCTTTGTGGGGTGCGAACAGCCCCTGGCGTAGACGGGATCGTTGCTGTCTCCTCCGCCTCAGCAGCAGCAGCAGCAGCAGCAGCAGCAGCAGCAGCAGCAGCAGGTGTACATACACCTGAAGTTGAGTGTCTTGCCAGACGCGCAGAGCGACGCCGCACAGGGGTAGTAGAGGGACCTTCAGTTTGCGACGCAGCAGCAGCAGCAGCTGCTGCTGCTGCTGCTGGTGCTGCTGCAGCTGCTGCTGCTGCTGGCTGGGGGCCCCCCTGGGCCCCCCGAATGCCACTGAGAGCAGCGGGGGGCCCCTCTGCTGCGTCGTCTGAATCTACAAGCGGCACTGAACGGCGACAGCGACGAATAGATGAAGATTCTTCATGCAACGGAAATCCGTGTTGACCCTGCTGCTGCTGCTGCTGCTGTTGCTGCTGCTGCTGCTGTTGCTTCTGCTGCTGCTGCTGCTGCAAGGGGTAGTTGGGCGTCGCGTCGTCTTCGGTGTCCGTTAGAATGATCGTCAGTTCGGTGTCTGGGGGCCCCATGATGCCGCTGCATGCTGCTGCTGCTGCTGCTGCTGCTGCTGCTGTTGCTGCTGCTTGTGGTGTTGCAAGAATTTCTAAGCAGCAAGGCCTGCAGGCCTTTGTGAGCAGGGGAGTTGGGTCGTCTATCGAAGCTGAAGCGGCGGCGGTTGCGTTTCAGCAGCAGCAGCAGCAGCAGCTGCTGCTGCTGCAGTTGCTGCGGCAGTTGCTGCTGCAGTTGCTGCTGTTACTGCTGCTGTGTTAGGCTAGTGTTGCAGCTACACGCTGCCAGTGCTGTCTAGGATAGGGGGGCCCCTGCATGCGTCAGCGAAGGAGGCCCTGCGGCGAGCTGAAAGAAGAGGGAAATGAGTGAATAAGAAGAACCCTTTTGATTTATAAATACAAAAAAATATTAAAAAAACAAAAAAAAAAAGATATTACAGCAAAGACTCGATAGGGCGCTAGCGCGCGTGCATTGGCCTCGAGATGACGCCAGCGGGTTGGGGGGAACCAGACCGGCGTCGTCTGATGAAGTTTATGAATATTTTATTGTAATTAGTTGAATTAAACAAAAATAAATTAAATTTTATTCTTTTTTTTCTTTTTTTTTTACTTACTGAGCCGACAGACACACAAACTTCTCCGCTCCGCGGCGCCGAAGCGATTTTGCAAAACCCGCGTCACCCGCCAAGACCTCACCGAGGAGAAGTTCAACATAACAAACGACCTGTATAAATACTTTTTTATTTATTTAAATTTATTTATTTATTAAAATTTACATATTTATTTATATATTACTGGAAATAATATTTATAAACCCCATAAACAACGGATATTCAAGAAAAATTTCGCTCGCTTTCAGCTGAATTTGCACATCGAGGCTGTTTGCCTCCGCCTGCAGAGAACACGAAATTCTTCGCAGCTTCGCTAAAAAAAATAAAAATAAATTTTTTTGTTTTTTTTCATCAGGTTTAGAGCAGGTTTCAGCCGATTGATTGTTTTTTAGCCTCTATATTCGTATGTACAAGACCTGTGGAGATGATTGTTGATATATATATATATATATATATATATATATATATATATATATATATATATATATATATATATATATACACCGTATGCAAGTGCACCTTGAGCAGTGCAAACAACGGGATGAGGGAGAAGTTTTCTTGAGGTGTCGTTGCAGCAGATAACAATTCCACAAAAAGTTTATTTTTTTTTGTTTTTTCTTCGTCAAAATCACCGAAAATAAACTTTTAATGAAATAATATTGAGCTAAGAAAGCTGAAATTTAAATAGAAATGGCTGTATGCACTCTCACCTTTTGTGAGTTCAACAAATAAAGCAGTCTAGAGCCACACCTCCGATCTCTGCATAAAACCCCCTGATTTTCATTGAAAAAAAAAGAAAATAAATGAATAAATTAAAAAGAAAGTCATTACGACGATAAATTTCGCGAGAAAGATGAAAATAAAACAGCTTTCTTTCTGCTTTCTGTTGCCGATCGCTTGAGCTGCGCATACACCCCAACGGTAACCAGCGGAAAGCTGTATTTTCTGCGGCGTTCAGTTCATAAACTTTATTCATATAAGGGGGCGTATCTCTTGCTTTTTCATTTCTTTTTCACTTTTATATTTTATAAAACAACAGAAACAAACATAAAACAAGAACATGCATACCCTCACAGTCTGCGTCGCCTTCCTTCTCTCTCGTGTTCCTGCAGAGGCCACACAAGAAAAGTTTTTGGGTATATAAGGCACCTTCAACGACTTGCAGCATATATATAAATATATAAATATATAAATGTATAAATATATAAATATATAAATAAATAAATAAATATATATATGTATATATACATATATATATATATATATATATATATATATATATATATATATATAT
>NW_013574308.1:1634-3219 GCF_000499745.2 Eimeria mitis | reverse complement strand
ATATCCCTAGGATTGAAGTTCGGAATAAACGAAGACCATCCCGTACCAATGCCTTCACTGCCATTGACAAGTATAGTTGGGATGACGGGTACATAGTACTTGGGTTCAATTTTCTGTCCCTCTTCATAAAGGTATTCAAGCAAAGGGTCGTCTGCCTCGGGGAAGACAAGCCGCGTGTAGGGTGCAAGCTTGGTGAAGATGTAACGGGGGGCAGAGGCATCTTTTCCTCCTTCTTTTCGAGAGCCAAATTGTCCTACTGGCTCCAGAAAGTTAAGGTTGTTGCTGCCTACAAACCGCTGCGCCATGGTGATGATAGTTTGCTGCAGTGACTGCTCTCCATGGTGGTAGGCGCTCTGCTCCGCAACGTATCCCGAAAGCTGCGCCACTTTCATCTCGGCTTTTGTGTTTTTTTTGAAGACCGCAAACAGCACTTTACGTTGCCCGACTTTCCACCCGTCTACAAGCTGAGGGATGGAGCGTTCATTGTCATATCGCGAAAACTGAACCAGCTCTTTATTTACAAAATCTGAAAACGTCAACTCTCGCATAGAATGGTCAACAAAGGTTCCTTCTCTGTAACCCTGCAGCCAACGCTTTCTGTCCTCTGCCCGCTTCTTGCTAAACGCCATGTCAATTAGCTCCCCATCTCCACTGCCTAAAGAAAAACAACGCATTCAGAATAAACTCCCGAACCAAATGCCAAAATACGGGCAACGAAAAAAAAAACCTAGAGAAGAGCCCAACGAATTGGCTGTGTAACATGGGGCCTCTCACACCACAGAGAAAAAACACAAAACAACGGGGTAAAAGGGCAGCCAGCGAATATTCACCTGTCCATCGGAACTTAATTCGGTGTTTATCAAGAGCCTGAAAATAATCCTTGAACTCCCTATCTGTCGAGGTACCCAAACCCTGCAACCAGTCAACAAAGTGAGTGATGATCAACTGAAGTCTGCATAAAAATCACGGTCTCCTTTAGGAATATTTAATGTTTGTACGGCACTTTGTGCTGTCCGTTATGTATTGTATTACACGGTTTGAGATCACTGACTTTGTAGTACTTTATTTTCCACCCAGAAAGATTTCCCGCTTGCTTTCTCCACATGTCGTATTCGACAAGAGTGAAAAATGCCTTTTCAACTGAGCCCTTAGAAACCTGCATAACAAGGGAGACAAACAAAACCAGCAATGAGCCCAAAACCCCCATTTCCAGTCGTCACCCAATGCATCTGCTTTCTCTAAGAAGCATATACTATCGAATATGAGCTTGCCTTGACAATAGGCGTAACAAACTCCGTGAGGAAATGGTTGCACTGCAACAATTGCGGCCAGTAGTGGTGCAGCATGTTAATGAGCAGCCCTTTTATGTGCGATCCGTCGTAGTCCTGCAAGCAGAGCGAACCGAAGAGGCTTAGTAAAACTGAAATGCTTCATACAAGGAGGAAAACACTAAATAAAAACGTAACTGTAGACAAGTGCAAGAGGCAAGAAAACACGCACTTGATCTGTCATAATCATAAGCGAGCCGTAACGCAGACCCCGGGTATCTTGCACTTTGTCGTTAATCTGAAGCCCAAGGATCCTT
>NW_013574308.1:0-1534 GCF_000499745.2 Eimeria mitis | reverse complement strand
TTTGGATTTCGCGATTTTCTTTCAACTGCTTGAAGGATGCTTCCCGCACGTTCAGCAGCTTCCCCTGATACCACACACCTACCGCAACAAAGCTACCTTAGCTCAAGCTGTTGTAAACATCTATGGGCATCAAGACTTGATGCAATCACTCAATACAATACAAAGGATCACTCCCCTCAACCCTCTCCTGCAGCTAATCGGCGGAGTCTTCTGACAAAAACATGTTTTCTTATTCCCCCTACTCGACACAGACGGCGTGAGCGCGGCATTGTCAACACAGGGTCAAACAAGAAAATATCATCGATCCCAAGCATCTCACACTCCCCACAGCCACCCACCCTCAGAGGAAACACGCCGTATTTCTCTCGCCCCACAACCGAAAGCCCCGCGAGACAAGAAGTTTTGGCACTGTCACCCTCTGTCAGGATCAGCGTGCACTCCTGGGCATACCGGCCACCTGCAGAGCAGAAGAAAGCGAGACAGAATACACAGCGCATAGCCACGCAGCACAGAAAATGCATCATTTTTTCATGATTTCCGTGCGCTGCTCCTACACATAGCTTCAGGCAACGATAAATCTGAATGCAGATGTTGAACGCCTAGCGGAGAATCTGCTCCTTGCACAGCCAATACATCCCGGGACGCGGCAAGGCAGGCACCTCTTGAACATCGGCTAAAGCCACACTGCCACGAGGGGCCGTTTCCTCCTATGCTTGTGCGCACCCTCAGTTTGAACTGTATTGCGTGAAAGAGGGAAGGATACGTGCGGTAGGTATGTATGGATAAGACAGAAACGGAAACAGTAACAGTAACTGCACTTACCCGCTTCATTTGCATCTTCTAGCTTGGAAATGCCTGTCAGCCGTTCTCTGCCCTTTGTCTTTCCTACTGACATTTGCCGTCTCAGTTCAACCTAATAAACACGCACATCCATCAGCAGTGAAGAAAACTGAATCAAACCAAAGCGAACCCCAGACCCCTGCCTGTGCCCCACACTCCATACAACCAGATCACTAGCTCCACTGGTTAACCAGTTACAGCTATACAGCTGGCAACCAAACACGCCTGTCTCAGAATGTACGGCAGCTGTACAGGCCTGCCTACCTGCGCCTTCGTTTGAGCCCATAAGAGTACCCCCTCCAGTATGGGGGATTTTGCGACGGCGTTAATTGTTCTTTCAGAAAGAGTGCACTTGCTGCCGAAGCGGGATACTGTGGTGGTTAAGGTTTCCTTAGTCTGTGAATCGAACGCGGGGTTCTCAATAAGACACTTAACAAACACCCAAAGGTGTTGCCTGAAGAAAGGGGAGTGGCACACAGTGGCACAAAGCAGCTGCACGCACGCGCGCCAGCTAGCCAGCTAGATACAGGCTGCTGAGAACCCTCAACTAGCTGTAAGCTAGCTAGATCTGTCTGTGTTCTGTTGCCGCATAGCCGGGGTAGGATGCGAGAAGAGACGGACTTGACGTGGGGAGGTTTAATCTCCATGCCTCCTTTGTTTTTTGCATTCGCTTTCTTCACCAGAGCCGCCAACA
>NW_013574307.1:2625-3309 GCF_000499745.2 Eimeria mitis | reverse complement strand
ATATATATATATATATATATATATATATATATATATATATATATATATATATATATATTTACATATTTATTTATTTATTTACTTATATTTATTTATTTATTTATATTTATTTATTTATATTTATTTTATTTATATTTATTTTTTAGGTATTTATAAAGTCTTACTATGAAAGCATAGAAGCAGAGCAATCAACGAAAGTAAAATATATTTATACATTTATATATTTATATTTATACATTTCTCTATTTCCACATATTTATTTATTTATATTTATTTATTTATATTTATTTATATTTATTTATTTATATTTATTTATATTTATTTTTTAGGTGTTTATAAAGTCTTACTATGAAAGCATAGAAGCAGAGCAATCAACAAAAGTAAAAGAAGGCATCATACTGGGCCTTGCTTATGGATTCAGCCAGGTAACCTAAATATATAAAAAAAAAAATAAATAAAATAAAAAACAACAAATATAAATAAATAAATAAATAAATGTATAAATATAAATAAATAAATGGAAATATATAAACATAAATAAATATAAATAAATAAATAAATATAAATAAATAAATGTAAATATATAAACATAAATAAATATAAATAAATAAATAGATATAAATAAATAAATGTAAATATACAAACACAAATAAATCTAAATAAATAAATAAACAAATAAATAAA
>NW_013574307.1:1791-2414 GCF_000499745.2 Eimeria mitis | reverse complement strand
TGGTGTTGCTGCTGCTGGTGGTGGTGGTGGTGGTGGTGGTGGTGCTGCTGCTGCTGTTGTTGCTGGTGGTGGTGGTGGTGGTGCTGCTGCTGCTGCTGCTGCTGTTTTTTTGTGTTTGCATAGAAAAAGAGAGAATCTAGAAAATATGAATTAATTAAATTAAATAAATTAAATAAATAATTAAGTAAATTTATTCATTTATTTACTTTTTTTTATTTATTTGTTTATTTATTTATTTTATTTATTTTATTTAAAGTAAAAGTTTTTCTTTCTCTTTTTATTTATTTATATTTTTATTTATTTATTTATATATATTTTTTTATATTTTTTATTTATATTTTTATATATTTATTTATTTATTTTTTCAGTTATAACTCAGACTATATTCGCTTTAACATTTGCTGTTTCTTCTGCTGGGCAGACTTATCGAAAAAAGATAAAAAAAAAAAACAAAGACCAAAATAAAACTTTTTCTTTTTCTTTTTATTTATTTATATTTTTATTTATTTATTTATTTTTATTTTTATTTATTTTTTCAGTTATAACACAAACTATATTCGCTCTAACTTTTGCTGTTTCTTCTGCTGGGCAAACTGTGTTATTTACTACGGATTCAAGCAAAG
>NW_013574307.1:1628-1776 GCF_000499745.2 Eimeria mitis | reverse complement strand
TTTTTTTTTTTTTTTTTTTTTTATTTTTTTTTTTTTATTTTTGTTTAGTTTTATTTGGTTTTGGTTTGTTTTAGTTGTTTTGTCTTTATTTATGTTTGTTTGTATTTGTTTGTTTTTATTTGTTTTTTTGTTTTTAGTGGTTTTAGTT
>NW_013574307.1:1245-1528 GCF_000499745.2 Eimeria mitis | reverse complement strand
TTTTTATTTTATTTTTTTTTTTATTTTTTTTTTTTTATTTTTGTTTAGTTTTATTTGGTTTTGGTTGGTTTTAGTTGTTTTGTCTTTGTTTATTTTTGTTTGTCTTTGTTTGTTTTTATTTGTTTTTTTGTTTTTAGTGGTTTTAGTTGTTTTTAGTTGTTTTGTTTTTTTTTATTTGTTTTATGTAATTACTTATTTGTTTTTATTTGTTTTTCATTTGTTTATCTATTTATTTATTTATTGTTATTTGTTTTTAGTTGTTTTGTTTATTTTTATTTGTTTT
>NW_013574307.1:807-1145 GCF_000499745.2 Eimeria mitis | reverse complement strand
TTTTAGTTGTTTTGTTTTTTTTATTTGTTTTATCTATTTATTTGTTTTTAGTTCTTTTATTTGTTTTTATTTTATTTATTTATTTATTTTCATTTGTTTTTAGTTGTTTTGTTTATTTTTATTTGTTTTTATTTATTTTTATGTTTTAGTTGTTTTGTTTGTTTTTATTTGTTTTTATTTATTTCTACATATTTATTTATTTATATATATTTGCTGCTGCTGCTGCTGCTGCTGCTGCTGCTGCTGCTGCTGCTGCTGCTGCTGCTGCTCTTCTTTTTCTGCTACCGCTACCTTTACTACCACTACTACTACTACTCCTGCTGCTTCTGCTGCTGCTT
>NW_013574307.1:0-256 GCF_000499745.2 Eimeria mitis | reverse complement strand
GAAAGAAGAATAGAAATAGATAAAATTAACTTCACTTATCCTAATAGACCAGAAAACAGAGTAAATATATAAATATATTTTTATTTTTATTTTTATTTATTTATATTTATTTATATATTTATATTTATATTTATGTTTGTATTTAGTTTTTTATTTATTTTTATTTATAATAGTAGAAAGAAGAATAGAAATAGATAAAATTAACTTCACTTATCCTAATAGACCAGAAAACAGAGTAAATATATTTTTTTATTTT
>NW_013574306.1:1667-3219 GCF_000499745.2 Eimeria mitis | reverse complement strand
TCCAAAAAGGGCACCTGTGTGAGCTGTGAGCAGAGCGCTCCATAATGAGACGCTGGCGAGAAGGGATGGAACTGTGGAGAAAGGCCGTAGCCACGTCCCTTACTAGACAGTGAAGACTGTTCTTATCCTACAGCGGTGCTAGTGATGATGATGCTGATTCTTCTGGCGCTGCTGGTGATGGTTGTGTTGCTGCTGCTGCTGATGGTATTGCTGATTGCTGCTGGTGACACTGCTGCTGTTTGTGGCGGTGCCACTGCTCCTGAAGCTCGCTGAAGGGTTAAGCGAAGCAACCTCTCTCCAACAGCTGCTCCAGCAGCTGCTGGGTGTGCCGCAGAAAGGGGATAATTGTGCAAACTAGCAACAGCAGCTATGCGAATCAGGGGGTCTCGAACTTTCACTGGGAAGTTTGCAAGTTAGAATGGTCATTTCACTAAAGCACTGAGATGCAACTACTGTCTGGCATGGTATACCTGGCCTGGTATTTCTGTTAATTGATTTTCATGGCCTGCTTTCTCCCGCAACAACGGGATGAATTGGGAGAGGGGCCTTNTATTTCTGTTAATTGATTTTCATGGCCTGCTTTCTCCCGCAACAACGGGATGAATTGGGAGAGGGGCCTTTGCGCCTCTCTAACAAGTATGTTACTGGAATACACTTTTTCCAGCTTGTTTGTGGACACCGTCCCAATTTGCTAGGGCACCTGGCTCGCACTGCAAGCCGGTAGTAAGCATTGTTTAACTGCAAAAACTTCCGTCGGTTTTGCCTCATTTTCACAAATCCCGAAAATTGTTGCTTTGCGATCCTCCACATTTTGAAAAACTAGTTGAACCATACAATCCGTGTGGAGTTGCTAGATCTCGATTTTCCAGAAGAAGGGATTAAAACATGTTTCACGACTGCTGACTAGACGAGTAGAGAACCTACAGTAGTCCCTAGAAAAGTAGAACGAGACAATTTTGCTGACACATGCATTAGGCGGCATTGCACGAGCCACAGTGCGCCTTACTGATATACCATGGAGCCTATGCGCCGGATACAGAGTTCCACTGATACTGAAACAAATCATTAAGGAGGTACACACATCGTCCACCGATAGTCGTATGAGGCATACAATATTGCGGTCAAATACATAAAGTTACGAAGTTTGCATAAAAATGCTATTCGGTATTCACCTGATCGAAGGACAAAGACTCAATGAAACTGAGAAGTGTAAAAAAAGGTTAAAAACCACAGTTGAAATCGGAGAAGAGTCAGAGGAAGTAGCACTTCGAGTCCAACTACAATTCTGCTTACAGTGAACCTAAACATGTGAGTAGTTCGCTTGCTTGTCGTGGATGTGTCAAATCTGCCTAGTTTGATTCCGATAACTGTAAGCACACATCCTTGTAATTTGCTCGTTGCTCACAGTAAACTGTGCGCGTGCATTAAGGTACCGCAGGCGGGTCTCCCTCTATCGATGGCTGCTGATGAGCATCTGTTAGAACATCTCTGCTGCAAAGTGTGGAAAATATTGATGCTGTAACGCGAGTCTTTAATATTACCCAAGACCGTC
>NW_013574306.1:634-1567 GCF_000499745.2 Eimeria mitis | reverse complement strand
AGTCAAACTACTTTTGGTACGGGCTCCCCAAAGGGTGTTCACCGTCCCTCCGGTCATCAGGCGTCCTGGGAACAGCTGCGCAAGGGCCAGGGGCGGAGAGGAAGCGGCCTGTCATGAGTTGTAATGAAACCTCGTGCTGCAGCGAATGCTGCAAGGCAGCCATCTGCGCAAGTACGACCAAGCCTCGTTTGCTGCGTGCACCAACACTCGAGAGAGTTGTTAAACACTCGCTTGGCCACCCATATCCAGCCTGCTTGTATGCTTATATAAAAGTACCAACTTTACGCAGGTCATGCAATACACGCAAGCTACGCCGCCCGCGTACGTACTAACCAGTGGTGGCCCCTGGATGTCCCGATTAATCAACCCCTTCATTTTATGGTCACCCTACACTTTTAATAATGTTGGACATATACTGTTATAAGGAGGAGGAGTGGGGAGGTAGACGCTTGCAGAGTGCCTGCCTCAGTCTGTGTTGAGGTTCCTGCCGCGTGGTTCTAGGGTCACCTGGGGCGCGTTTTTGCACACGATAGCCTGAGTCGGCGTACCCAAGAACAGCGCGCCGTGTTATTGCCGCAAAAGACACAAATTAGTAATAATAATTATTATTAACTATCAAATTTAATTCTTACCTACGTAAATGGGTAATGCTTGGAGGTTTTGCGGGGCTTTTTTGGCGGCGACCTGCCAACAGGTTCCTTAGCGCTTAAAGGCGTCAAGCGAATTTAAGCTGCAGGCATCTCAGCTGAAGTGGGAAGGCTGGAAATACTGTCGTGACATGCTTACCAATAGTACAGTGTGTCAACTGAGCAATAAGGTCATTAGACTCCTACGGAGAGGGCCTCACTTTATGACATCCACACGCAGCAAACCGTACCAAAGTACGGTTTGCTGCGTGTGATCGATGTCATTCTCTCTGTGTAGCCCACTGCC
>NW_013574306.1:0-475 GCF_000499745.2 Eimeria mitis | reverse complement strand
TACCTGCCAAGATACAAATACTGGTAAGCTAAAACCTTGTGAAAAGCTTTTGAAAGCTTTCAACGGGGTGTCCTGCTGGCCAAAGCTTCAACGGAACTACAACAAGAACAGCAACAGCAGCTGTTGCTGTTGTTGTTGCTGTTGTTGTTTGGCAAAGAATCCATACCCATACCAAGCAGTGTGGGCAGTAAAGGCTTTTTGCATTTTAGGGTGTGCAGAAAAAGAGCAAAGTTGACTTCCGAAGAGCTGCCAGCTAGCCTCACAAGTGAAACACAGCTTGGTGGATCACGAATGCAGTAGAGGTGCTCGCGGCTGTCGCGACAGGTGATGCCTCTCTCTACGATAAATACCAACGGCCGCATCCCCCAGCCCAGTAGAAGACGACTAGAAGGCGTCGTGAGTAATGCAAAAGCCGAAACGCCTGATTCTACTTCTCGAGCCACCCTTGGGTTGCGTCTCATACAGCACTTGCACG
>NW_013574305.1:1339-1725 GCF_000499745.2 Eimeria mitis | reverse complement strand
TATATATATATATATATATATATATATATATATATATATATATATATATATATATATATATATACAGCTAGCCACAGCTAGCTAGCCACAGCTAGCTAGCCACAGCTAGATACCCACCGCTAGCTGGCCACAGCTAGCTAGCCACAGCTAGCTAGCCACAGCTAGCTGGCCACAGCTAGCTAGCCACAGCTAGCTAGCCACAGCTAGCTAGCCACAGCTAGCTGCAGCTAGCTAAGTGTATGTATGCATGGGGTGTACGTGTAGTGTCTCACCAGCCGTTCTCTTTCTGTCTCCTTTACTATTCTTTTTTGTTTATCTTTGAGGGCCTCCTTAATCCTTGTCTCCGCTTCTGCTGCTCTTTCTGTCTCCTCAGCAGCAGCCTGTGT
>NW_013574305.1:0-1265 GCF_000499745.2 Eimeria mitis | reverse complement strand
CCCCCCCCCCTCCCCCTGCTGCATGCGGCTGGGGGGCCCCCCCGCCGCCCCCTGTTGTCTGTGGGTGTGGCTGTGGGGGCGGGGGCCCCAGCCCCGCACATACCTGATCTATTGCATCCGCGAGGCCCTCTGGGTCGCTGCTGCTGTTCAGCAGGTGCTGCATCGTCAGCTGTCTCTGCGCGTGCTGCTGCTGCTGCTCCACCACATGCAAATCCTCCAGGTATTTCAGGCCCTCCTGCAGCAGCGCAACAGCAGCAGCAGAGCTAGGCTGCCTGCTGCTGGGGGCCCCCCCTGTGGGGGGCCCCCCTGGGGGGGCCCCCCCCACTGGGGGGGCCCCCGCAGGGGGGGCCCCCATTGGGGGGGGGCCCCCACCCCCTACTATACCCCGAAGGTCTACTCCTGTTGTGCCTGTGTGGAGACAGTCGCTGGCGTGGCTGTCTCCTCTGGTTTGTCTCTCTAACCACCGCAGCAGGAATGCAGCACCCAGGGCCTGAGAAAAAGGAGACAGATAGAGAAGAGAAGAAACCCTAAACCCTAAACCCTAAACCCTAAACCCTAAAAAGAAGAAACCCTAAACCCTAAACCCTAAACCCTAAAACATAAAAACCTAAACCCTAGGATGTAAACGCTAAAACCACAAAACCCTGAACGTTAAACCCCAAACCCTAAACCCTAAACCCGAAAACCCTAAACCCTAAACCCTAAACCCTAGATGTATTTGTGTCTGACATCTCTGCGTAGTTTATCGGCTATCTTCCATGCCCATGTGTTTAGTGTTGGGGTGTCTCCGTTTGTCTCCTTTGCTGCTGCTGCTGCTGCTGCAGCAGCAGCAGGAGCAGCAGCGTCAGCTCCTTTCGTGCCGAGTTCAGCAGCAACGGAGACAGCAGCAGCAGCAGCAGCAGCAGCAGCAGCATTTCTGTTTCCAGCCCAGACAGCATGCAGCAGCGGCAGCAGCAGCACGCGCCCCTGTATCCATTCCTCCCCCACAGCAGCAACACACCCCACAACCCTGGGGCTGCAGACAGCGAGAGGAGACGCTGCTGTCTCCGGCTTGGAGACAGCCATCAGGCTGCTGATGTCTTTGCTGCTAGGCAGCAGCAGCTGTCTCCTTGTGTACCCGTTCAGCACACACAAACTCCTGCTGCTGCTCAGCCCCTCCTCTCGCATATAATATAATAAAGGGGCCCCACACCCTACACCTTTGTATCTCTCTGCCTGCAGTTATACACACACACACTATATATATATATATATATATATATATA
>NW_013574304.1:16921-18233 GCF_000499745.2 Eimeria mitis | reverse complement strand
TGTATGTACTGTTACTTTTCAGCATGTATGGGTGCCAGCATAAACGTATATGCGTGTGGATTCAGATTTAGGGAGCTGAGATGCAGAATATCTGGGATTGCCTTAACCGTTATCTTTTTTGTTGTCTATTGGTTCGGAATGTCGTGGCGTCGCGAAATAAACTTGTGGGGCGGAATCTGAGATGACGAACAGTCTCAGCAAATAGGTATGTTGTGCTTCAGCAGAGTAACACGTGCCCGGAAGAAAGAGCTACTAGGCAGTGATATGCGTCAAGGGTTTAAGTAGTTTTGCGGTCATACCGGCTATGTTAACTGGCGGTTGTTCCCCGGAGAGCGGAAACAGCGAAGGGCGTGCAACAGCCGGCGGTGCGGCCAACGCGCATTGTCAAACGCTTGAGGCGCTTGCGGCGAAAGAGGCAGAACTTGTACAACAAGCGCATGCTTCTGATTTGGCAAGATTAGTCAAGCTGTTCAGTGGTCGGAGAAGGTGCAGTTTATGAACTTGTCAGTGATATTCCGTCGAGCCAGCTGTTCAGGGCATTTGCAACAAGCGTTCATCATTATCGGGCGACGCTAATGCAGGTCACCTATGTTCATGTGCATTTTGTGCTGTCCCGCGATGTTTTCCCAACTGCGGTGGTCTATCAAGACGAAGGGATCCTATAGATACACCCATTAGAAGGATGTGCACAGTTCTGCAGATGGCTTCATCTTGTGCATGACTTGCTTGCGGTGTTTGGAATCACCACGAACTTCCGACAGGAACGTATGCAGTGCGTGGCGGAGAGCTATGTGACCGGCATACGTGAGCATCTTGAGCGTTCTGCAGTTTGTGTGCGGTCGTCTACGAACACAATGTGGCAACGCCTTCCTTGCTGAGACTGTCGCGCGCGGTTTGGGCCAGGCAGTATGCGCAGTGAAGCAAACACATCTTCTTGGAGCGACTATGGGTGCTGTCACGTTTCAGGCTCTCTGAAGGCAGGTGTGAATGTGTATGTGCATGTGTGTGGACGTCTAGAGTTGCGTTGTGAAACGAAGGGGAAACTGGGTGCATTTGGGCCGTGCTCTTCTTTGGTACCTAAGGGGTCTGGAGGGGCGGGATATTTCGGCGCCGCGTTATGCGTTTGCACGACAGAGTCTAACGCTGAAGCACTACATGTGCAGTTCGATGCGTGGTCGGAGGTAGCAGCGACTACGCGGCGCTTTGTTTCAAACGTTTAGTAGTTTTGGCAAACCGCCCGGTTATTTTTGGTGATAGTTGTAACGCGGAGCAAGCACACACCGAGAACGCAGATGGGGCCGACAGCAGTGCA
>NW_013574304.1:14764-16903 GCF_000499745.2 Eimeria mitis | reverse complement strand
AGATACTGGATAGTGCACAAGAAAGCGGGACTCGGAGTGCAGGCAGGTATTTCTGGCTTGGCGAAGTTAGTTAACCTGTTTTGTCTTCGGAGCAGGTGTAAGGTATGAACCTGCCGCCGCCGTTCGATTCGGGCATCTCACGGCAGTGTGTCAATTTCACTGGGACATAACAGGCAGACGCAGAGGCGACGCAGGCTCTTGCTTTGCACGCATACGATTTTCTTTGTGAGTATTGCGCATTGTCCAGTATGCCTGCATTTTCGACAAAGAGCGATTCGACAGGGACGGCCGCTCCAAACACATGCCTCATTCCGCAATTGCCATCAAGTTGATACTTGGTTGGCCTCACCTGGTTGCAATAAGTTCCGTTTGTTGATGGGATCATATGCAGTAAATGCTGGTGAACTTCGTGATTTGCGTGTGTGAGTATTGTATGGCTCGTTTGTGTGCACGCGCATACGGCATCGCTGGAGCGAAGCCTTCTTTGGTTTTAAGCACGTTGTTGTGGCCATTTCGCATGCCTTTTCAAAAAAATGCATCTGCTGGGAACAGTTAGCGATCGACGTTTAGGGCTATCTAGTGCCGTGAATGGACATGTCTATGCATCCTGCAGATGTGTGGATATGCATTGGCAGAAGATGTGCGAGCTCATTTCGTCTTTATCGACTTCATCGCTGGTATGTACTGGGGTTGGACATTTCTTGGCCTGGGTATGCGCTTGCGAGATCAAGTGTTTCGTTGCACAGCATCTAACAAATTGGTAGGATAGTATACGTGCAGTACAAAACGTGGATGGAGACGGCAGCGAATTACCGGTCCTTTGTGTCAAATGCTTAGGCGAATTGACAATCAGCATGTTTATCTGTGACAGCAGTTGTCCCGGGACACAAGCGAATAGCTGATGGCGGGTGGGAACCTACAGCGTGGGCAACATGGAACCTCTAAGCAATCACGGCGCTTGCACGAAGGAAACCCGAATCGGCAACTCGTCGCGTAGTTGTTGGGTAACGCAGAGGGGAGCTGAGCCTGTAGGGCAGGTGGATCATCCACATCCAGCGAAAGTTCCGATGACGTAGCGTGTTCGAAATAGATACAATACATGAATTTGTCGCACATTGTCGTTCGAGCTCGGCGCGTCAGAGCAAGCTGTTCGTAACCTTCCTACGAACACGGCTGTGAGAAGCAGGAGGCAGGCCTTGGGTCTGCACTTGCTTGGCATTTCCCATACGTGTTGGACGTTTCGATCAGCTTTGGTTTCCCAACAGGACGCGGCTCGACAGGTTCGTCCCAGACAGCCGCCTGCACCGTCCTGCAGGTGGCATGAAGCCTAAAGTTTGTTTGCTTGCCCTCGGTGGAATAGACCGTGTCTTCCGAAAGGGTTGCATGCAGATTTGGGGTTGTACAGACTATGCGCGCTAGCATACGGCCACGGTGTGTCATGCCCATTTCTGGCCCGTATGCGTGGCTGTTAAATCAAGCTCATCTGTTTGGCACTGTTATGGTAATTTTGCGTTTAAGCTGGTATGAGGGCAGGCATGAATGCAGATGCGCATGCGCGCAGATGCATGGAGTTGCACAGTGAAAAGAGATGGGAGTTCGTTCTGCTTTAACGATGTTTCTCCTGGGCGCCCGCGGAGGTGGGGTGTTTCGACGGTGGGTTATATGGGCTTGCGATACAGGGGCTGACACTCCAAATGATCTCGGCGGACAGGTGGAACAGCGTATGTGCAGCACAATACGAAGGACGCTGCAGCGACTGCGCGGTAATTGGCGTCAGGCGTTTAGTAGTATTGACAGCCAGCTCGGTTTGTGCGAGTGTAGGTGTTCTGCAGAGAACGGAAATAGCGACGGGGAGCTCACTGCCCACAGCGCAGCAAAACACCGTCGGGGCTTGCAGAAACGAGAGCCGGAACCATAGTTCATTGTGACGCTTGTGGGTAGGACGAACGAAAGTGGGACTCGTCCTGCGTGTGCAGTTGGTAATAATGTTGCGCCACACAGTACTTCGAAAAGAGCTGAAATATCTACATTTGGAAGCATCATGATGCTATGCCTTTTCCTTGTGCGCGTCTAGGGGGCACGTTATGACGCAGCATCTTCTGGGTTTGCGCGTGTGCAGCATTCTGTCAAATGCACGTG
>NW_013574304.1:12133-14664 GCF_000499745.2 Eimeria mitis | reverse complement strand
GCAGCTCCATGCATCTGCGCGCATGCGCATCTGCATTCATGCCTGCCCTCATACCAGCTTAAACGCAAAACTACCATAACAGTGCCAAACAGATGAGCTTGATTTAACAGCCACGCATACGGGTCAGAAACGGGCACGACACACCGTGGCCGTATGCTAGCGCGCATAGTCTGTACAACCCCAAATCTGCATGCAACCCTTTCGGAAGTCACGGTCAATTCCACCGAGGGCAAGCCTGCAGGACGGTGCAGACGGCTCTCTGGGGCGACCCTGTCGAGTCGCTTACTGTTGGGAAACCAAGGTTGATCGAAATGTCCAACACGTATGGGAAATGCCAAGCTAATGCAGACCCAAGGCCTGCCTCCGGCTTGTCACAGCCGTCTATACTGGAGTGTTACGAACAGCTTGTCCGGATGAGCCGAGCTCGAACGACAATGTGAGACAAATTCATATATTGTACCTATTTCAAACACACGGCGTCATTGCGACTGTCATATATTTGTGTTGACTGCGCGTTACGCGCCGGTCATCCACTCGCTAATGCGGGCCGCAGCAGAAGAGCGACCAGATGCTATGGGAGAAGTCGCCGCTTAAGCAAAGGAAAACAGGTGTTTTTGCCTTCATACAGTTTTCGCGACAGGAGGCATCGTGGAATAACGCCTCGGAGTATATGTGCTCCATCAGCATGCTTGAGAGTCACTGCTCGCACTGGTTACCGCAGCCCACTCCGCACTGTCCCAGGTGCTAACCAGAAATATGTACATACTTTCTATTGCAAACAGGATATTCTTGCAAAAGCAAGAATTGTCACTTTGCAGTTGCGCATGAAAGCTCACATACTGCGTAAGTACTCGATCTGCAGAACAGTCACTTCCACTAATTTTTCTGAACGGCAAAGCAGGCACCTCACCACCACCCTGATCCCGAATAGCCGAGCGAAGCGACCGGCTGGAAGTAAACCCGCCTAATCACGATGAAGCCACATCTTTCGTTAGCATCCGTAGTAGACTGCCTAGCGCTGCCTCAACGCCCCTAGCCAACGTCGCATGCGTTGCAGATAGCTGCATGACCCAGTCACGCGAGCTCCCCGCGGGGTTCCGTGGAGCTCTAAGCCACGCATCCCCAGAGGCGCCTGAATATTTTGCTGCGCAACGCGCTAGTGCTTGCGTCGAAACCTCAGTGCCGCATGAGCCAACAAAACCGCATAAAAAACCAAGCGCCAAATCTGGCTGGTGAATTGCGAGCCACCCAGCGGCACTCCAACGCACGACCTATGTGAAGATGTTCGGAGCGCTTCGCTGTCCCTTCTAGGCTTCGACAAGAAGCGGCAAAGCTGCAGTACGCCTGCGCGAATTTCGCAGACCCAAAAGGAATGTGCCTGCACTCTCGACAGTCGTTCTTTCCACTGCTGCGACTGCGAAACGCATGCCAGCGATGCCCCGTGACGCTGTTTCTTTTTCGCGCAGGAATGCACGTCCACGCTATGACCCTTTCTGCACATCCACGAACCTGCCACACAGCGGCAGGTATCTTGCAGGCTAATCGTCGCCGGATTTTGAGCTCCTACAGGGGGGCCCACTGCAAGAGTTCCAGAGAGTTCTTCTTGCGCATCTAGGCGATGGCCCTGGCGCAGTGCAAGCTGACGGTGATGGTCTGCCCTTCTTCTCGTTGCATTGCTGCATGGTTCCCCAGTAAAAGACAGGTGGCCAAACAAGGACATGGCGGACGACCCATAGCATCACTGCAAAAATAGGATTTAGCGTTAAACGTGGCGGCTCGCACATGACAGTGTTTGAACTGGGCGGATGTCGCCCAACTTTGTAGGGCCGACACATGAGTGCCTCCTTTATCTTGAAAATCTGCGGATGGTCACCGAGGCCCCTTCTGCACAATATCGCATCAGCTAAGTCGCTGTACGTATTGCCACATTCGATGGCGTCTGTCTAGCTGCTGAGTTCAAGCGATACCATACAGGGAGCGACAGTTGCTCCTCCATTTCAGCAGCCGTTTTCAACTTCTTACAAGCTGGTGTCGAATCCTGTTTGCCGCACACATTGGCTTATTACCCACACAAAAGCTCCCAAATCTTGCTGGTGAAGCTAGAGCTACCCAATGGCACTTACCAAGCAGTCAATGTGAACATGTACAGAGCTCTTCGTTGCTTCTTTCAGGCGTCGACAAACAGCTAAAACGCTACGATAGCCCTACCCCAATTTCGCACACCCAAAAGGAATGTGCCTGCACTCTCGACAGTCGTTCTTGTCACTGCTGCGACTGCGAAACGCATGCCAGCGATGCCCCCTGGCGCGGTTTCTCCCTTGCGCAGGCATCGTCCACCTTACTCGTCACCGCCCTTCGAGGTCCTACAGTGGGGCCAGCCGCAAGCTTCCCAGAGAGTTTTTCTTGCTCAATTAGGCGTTGGCCCTGGCGGTGAAGCGCATGCGTCCCTAGCAAAAGACAGATGGCCAAACAAGGACACGGCGGACGACCCGTAGCATCACTGTGAAGCTACGCTTTAGCGTTAAATGTGG
>NW_013574304.1:10869-12033 GCF_000499745.2 Eimeria mitis | reverse complement strand
AACGCTGCGATAGCCCTGCCCCAATTTCGCAGACCGAAAAGGAATGTACCGGCACTCTTGACAGTCGTTCTTGTCACTGCCGCGACAGCCAAACGCATGCCAGCGATACCCCCTGACGCGGTTTCTTCTTTGCGCAGGCATGCACATGCCCGCTGTGACCCTTTCTGCACGTCCACAAACCTGCCACGCCTCGCCATGTATCATGCACTCTAATTGTCGCTGCCCTTCGAGCTCCTACAGGGGGGCCCGCCGCAAGCTTTCCAGAGAGTTTTTCTTGCTCAATTAGGCGTTGGCCCTTGCGGTGAAGTGCATGCGTCCCTGGCAAAAGAGAGATGGCCAAACAAGGACACGGCGGACGACCAGTAGCATCACTGTGAAGCTACGCTTTAGCGTTAAATGTGACAGCATGCACATAACAGTGTTTGAACTCGGCGGATGTCGCCCAACTTTGTAGGGCCGACCGTCATACACATGCATGTTTTCTTTATTAAGCAAAAATGCGCATGCTCGTCGAGAGCCCGTCTCCACATCATCCCATCCGCTACGCCGCTGTACGTATTGCCACATTCGATGGCGTCTGTATAGCTGCTGAATTTAAGCGATGCCATACAGGAAGTGACGGCTGCTCCCCCATTTCTGCAGCCGTTTGCAACTTCTTACATACTGGTATCGAGTCCTGTTTGCCGCACACCTCGGCTTATCACTCACAAAGCAGCTGCCGAATCTTGCTGGTGAAGCTGGAGCTACCCAATGGCGCTTCACCGAGCGGTCAATGTGAAGATATTCGGAGCGCCTCGTTACTTCTTGCAGGCGTCGACAAACAGCTAAAACGCTGCGATAGCCCTGCCCCAATTTCGCAGACCGAAAAGGAATGTACCGGCACTCTTGACAGTCGTTCGTGCCACTGCTGCGACTGCCAAACGCATGCCAGCGATACCCCCTGACGCGGTTTCTTCTTTGCGCAGGCAAGCACGTGCACGCTGTGCCCCGTTCTGCACATCCACAAACCTGCCACGCCTCGCCAGGTATCTTGCACCTTACGCGTCGCCCCCATTCCAGCGCCTAGAAGGGGACCCAGTCCAAGAGTTCCAGAGAGTTTTTCTTGCTCAATTAGGCGTTGGCCCTGGCGGTGCAGTGCACATGTCCCTCAGCGAAAGACAGATA
>NW_013574304.1:10225-10769 GCF_000499745.2 Eimeria mitis | reverse complement strand
CTCTGCGCATAGTGCCTGCCCTTTATCTAACGCTACCCGCATAGGGGCTCACCAAAAGCTTCACGATATCAGACCTTCGACCTCCTACAGGGGACCCACTGCAGGACGTGCAAAGAGTTCTTCTACCGCATGTATGCATTCGCCCTCGCGGTGCATTGCATACTTCCCTCAGCGAAAGACAGATGGCCAAACTAGGACACGGCGGACAAACTCTCAGATCATTGGGAACCTAGGATTTAGCGTTAAGCGTGGCAGCTAGCACATGAAAAGGCTGAAAGCTATGATTTCCGCGCACGTTGTCAGGGCAGGCTGAAATTTTTCCCGGAGGCGCCTGGAAGACTCCTGTGTGCCAGCAAACCACAACGTATAGCACCGTTTGCCTGGCATCGTCGGGCGCCTCTCATGGCGCGCAGAAGAACATCTCCAACGCGTCCGAGGCACGTGCTCTACAGTGGTCACTTTGCAATGCATCGGACGACACGAGGAACCCACCAGCATCAGGCGTAGCCATCCTTAGAGTGCATTCCACTGCACTTCAGTATAA
>NW_013574304.1:9773-10125 GCF_000499745.2 Eimeria mitis | reverse complement strand
AAGATGTTCGGAGCGCTTCGCTGTCCCTTCTAGGCGTCGACAAGAAGAGGCAAAGCTGCAGTACGCCTGCTCCAATTTCGCAGACCCAAAATGAATGTACCTGCACTCTTGACAGTCGTTCTTGCCACTGCCGCGACTGCGAAACGCATTCCGGCGATGGCCCGTGACGCGGTCTCTTCTTCGTGCAGGAATGCACGTCCACGCTATGCCCCTTTCTGCACATCCACAAACCTGCCACACACCCGCAGGTATCTTGCAGACTAATCGTCGCCGGCCTTCGAGCTCCTACAGGGGGGCCCACTGCAGGAGTCCCAGAGAGTTCTTCTTGCGCATTTAGACGATCGCCCTGGCA
>NW_013574304.1:9376-9673 GCF_000499745.2 Eimeria mitis | reverse complement strand
TGTAGGGCCGATACATGAGTGCCTCCTTTATCTTGAAAATCTTCGGATGGTCACCGAGGTCCCTTCTGCACCATATGGCATCGGCCATGCAGCTGTACGTATTGCCTCATTCGAAGGCGCCTGTCTAGCTGCTGAATTCAAGCGATACCATACAGGGAGTGACGGTTGCTCCCCCATTTCAGCAGCCGTTTTCAACTTCTTACATGCTGGTATCGAATCCTGTTTGCCGCACACGTCGGCTTATTACTCAAAAAGGAACTGCCAAATCTCGTTGGTGAAGCTGGCGCTACCCAATGG
>NW_013574304.1:9164-9276 GCF_000499745.2 Eimeria mitis | reverse complement strand
CCGTTTTCAACTTCTTACATGCTGGTATCGAATCCTGTTTGCCGCACACGTCGGCTTATTACTCACAAAGAAACTGCCAAATATCGTTGGTGAAGCTGGCGCTATCCAGTGG
>NW_013574304.1:8796-9064 GCF_000499745.2 Eimeria mitis | reverse complement strand
GCCTTTGAGCTCCTACAGGGGGGCCCACTGCAAGAGTTCCAGAGAGTTCTTCTTGCGCATCTAGGCGATCGCCCTGGCGCAGTGCAGGCTGACGGTGATGGTCTGCCCTTCTTCTCGTTGCATTGCTGCATGGTCCCCCAGTAAAAGACAGATGGCCAAACTAGGAAATGGCGGAAGACCTGTAGCAACACTGCAAAAATAGGATTTAGCGTTAAACGTGGCGGCTCGAACATGACAGTATTTGAACTCGGCGGATGTCGCCCAACTG
>NW_013574304.1:8625-8696 GCF_000499745.2 Eimeria mitis | reverse complement strand
TCGGACGACACGAGGAACCCACCAGCATCAGGCGTAGCCATCCTTAGAGTGCCTTTCACTGCACTTCAGTG
>NW_013574304.1:8131-8525 GCF_000499745.2 Eimeria mitis | reverse complement strand
ATGCGAGGATGTTCGGAGCTCTTCCTTGCTCCTTCTAGGCGTGGACAAGCAGCTAGCGCGCTGCGATAGCCCTGCCCCAATTTCGCAGACCCAAAATGAATGTACCTGCACTCTCGACAGTCGTTCTTGCCACTGCTGCGACTGCGAAACGCATGCCAGCGATGCCCCCTGGCGCGGTTTCTCCCTTGCGCAGGCATCGAGTAAGGGGGCCCACCTTACTCGTCACCGCCCTTCGAGCTCTTAGACTGGGACCCACTGCAAGAGTTCCAGAGAGTTCTTCTTGCTCATTTATGCGTTCGCCCGGGAGGTGCAGTGCGTGAGTCCCTAGCAAAAGGCAGATGGCTAAACAAGGACACGGCGGACGATCTGCAGAATCACTGTGAAGCTAGGATTC
>NW_013574304.1:7799-8031 GCF_000499745.2 Eimeria mitis | reverse complement strand
CCTTGCTCCTTCTAGGCGTGGACAAGCAGCTAGCGCGCTGCGATAGCACTGCCCCAATTTCGCAGACCCACAAGGAATGTACCTGCACTCTCGACAGTCGTTCTTGCCACTGCCGCGACTGCGAAACGCATGCCAGCGATGCCCCCTGGCGCGGTTTCTCCCTTGCGCAGGCATCGTCCACCTTACTCGTCACCGCCCTTCGCGCTCCTAGACTGGGACCCACTGCAAGAGC
>NW_013574304.1:7172-7699 GCF_000499745.2 Eimeria mitis | reverse complement strand
CTGCACTCTCGACAGTCGTTCTTGCCACTGCTGCGACTGCGAAACGCATGCCAGCGATGCCCCCTGGCGCAGTTTCTCCCTTGCGCAGGCATCGAGTAAGGGGGCCCACCTTACTCGTCACCGCCCTTCGAGCTCCTAGACTGGGACCCACTGCAAGAGTTCCAGAGAGTTCTTCTTGCTCATTTAGGCGTTCGCCCGGGAGGTGCAGTGCATGCGTCCCTAGCAAAAGGCAGATGGCTAAACAAGGACACGGCGGACGATCTGCAGAATCACTGTGAAGCTAGGCTTTAGCGTTAAATGTGGCAGCATGTACATAACAGTGGTTGAACCCTGCGGATGTCGCCCAACTTTGTACGGCTGACTGTCATACACACGTGGCTTTCTTCATTAAGCAAATATGCGCATGCTCGTCGAAAGCCCGTCTCCACATCATCCCATCAGCCACGTCGCTGTATGTATTGCCACATTCGAAGGCGTCTGTATAGCTGCTGAATTCAAGCGATGCCATACAGGGATTGACGGTTGCT
>NW_013574304.1:6427-7072 GCF_000499745.2 Eimeria mitis | reverse complement strand
GGCGTCTGTATAGCTGCTGAATTCAAGCGATGCCATACAGGGAGTGACGGTTGCTCCCCCATTTCAGCAGCCGTTTGCAACTTCTTACAAGCTGGTCTCGAATCCTGTTTGCCGCACACGTCGGCTTGTCACTCACAAAGCAACTGCCAAATCTTGCTGCTGAATCTGGAGCTACCCAATGGCACGTCACCAAAAGGTCAACGTGAAGCTGTTCGGAGCGCTTCGTCGCTCCTTTCAGGTGTCGATCAGGCGCTACAACGCTGCGACAGCCCTGCCCCGATTTTGCAGACCCAGCAGGAATGTACCTGGACTCTCGCGAGTCCTTCTTGCCACTGCCGCGACTGCCAAACGCATGCCAGCGATGCCCCCCGACGCCGTTTCTTCTTTGCGCAGGCATGCGCGTGCGCACTGGGACCCTTTCTGCACATCCGCAAACCTGCCACAGAGCGGCAGGTATCTTGCACCTTACTCGTCGCTGCCCTTCGAGTTCCTAGACTGGGACCAACTGCAAGAGTTCCAGAGCATTCTTCCCGCGCATCGAGGCATTCGCCCGGGCGGTGCATTGCATACTTCCCTCAGCAAAAGACAGATGGCTAAACAAGGACACGGCGGACGATCTGCCGAATCATTGTGAAGCTAGGATTT
>NW_013574304.1:6185-6327 GCF_000499745.2 Eimeria mitis | reverse complement strand
TGGCGTCTGTCTAGCTGCTGAATTCAAGCGATGCAATACAGGGAGTGACGGTTGGTCCCCCATTTCAGCAACCGTTTGCAACTTCTTACAAGCTGGTATCGAATCCTGTTTGCCGCACACGTCGGCTTGTCACTCACAAAGC
>NW_013574304.1:5046-6085 GCF_000499745.2 Eimeria mitis | reverse complement strand
CGCCCAACTTTGTAGGGCCGACTGTCATACACACGCGTGCTTTCTTCATTAAGCAAATATGCGCATGCTCATCGAGAGCCCGTCTCCACATCATCCCATCAGCCACGTTGCTGTATGTATTGCCACATTCGAAGGCGTCTGTATAGCTGCTGAATTCAAGCGATGCCATACAGGGATTGACGGTTGCTCCCCCATTTCAGCAGCCGTTTGCAACTTCCTACAGGCTGGTATCGAATCCTGTTTGCCGCACACGTCGGCCTATTACTCACAAGCAAACTGCCAAGTCTTGCTGGTGAAGCTGGTGCTGCCCAATGCCACTTCACCAAGCGGTCAATGTGAAGATGTTCGGAGCGCTTCATTGCTCCTTTCAGGCGTCGATCAGCCGCTACAACGCCGCGATATCCCTGTCCCAATTTCGCAAGACCCAGCAGGAATGTACGTGGACTCTCGACAGTCGTTCTTGCCACTGCCACGACTGCCGAACGCATGCCAGCGATACCCCGTGACGCGGTTTCTTCTTTGCGCAGGCATGCACGTGCACGCTGTGACCCTTTCTGCACATCCACAAACCTGCCACGTCTCTCCAGGTATCTTGCACCTTGCGCGTCGCCCCCATTCCAGCTCCTACAATCACAACCAGTTCCAGGGCTCCAGAGCATTCTTCCCGCGCATCGAGGCATTCGCCCGGGCGGTGCATTGCATACTTCCCTCAGCAAAAGACAGATGGCCAAACAAGGACACGGCGGAAGAACTGTAGCATTATCACAGCGAAGCTAGGATTTAGCGGTAAGAGTGGCGACCAGCACATGAAAAGGCTCAAAATCTATGAATTCCGCTCACGGTTTCAGTGCAGGCTGAATTTTCTCACGGAGGCGTCTAGAAGACTCCTGTGTACCAGCAAGGCACAACGTATACCACCGTTTGCCCGGCCTCGTCGGGCGCCTTGCATGGAGCGCAGAAGAACATCTCCAACGCGTCCGAGCGAGGCACGTGCTGTACGGTGGTCACTTTGCAATGCATCGGACGACATAAGGAACCC
>NW_013574304.1:3966-4946 GCF_000499745.2 Eimeria mitis | reverse complement strand
GACCAAATTGGAACGCTTCACAAAGATGGCGGACTTTGTCCACCATATTAGCGGTGAAGAGTTTGCCATTCGCCGTTGCCTGCGCATCACTTCTGTACTGTGGTCGCAGCGTCGGCAATGGTTTGTCCATACCTGGAGGACACGCCATGTGGGCTGACGGACACGTCCTCATTTCGAGGCTACAGTGGGGCAATGTACCGCTGTAGCGTTCTGCAGCCATACACAAAAATTGCCGGATGGGAATACACCCGTCTGCCAGTGCCGTATCTGATAAACTAAACGGAACTCCTAAAGTCGATGTCAGGATCTGTCCGAGTTCCTTCTCCCAAACAATGTGCAAATGCATTTGCATCTGCCCTTCCTGAAGAACGCACATCCTACAGCGTGGTATCAATTTGCATCTTTACGGCATAAACGCATGTCTGCACTAATTCCCGCATACCTGGTAACGGTCGGCAGCAAACGGCTGCCGCATTGTCCGAGGTTGCTCTGCGCATAGTGCCTGCCCTTTATCTAACGCTAACCGCATAGGGGCTCGCCAAAAGTTTCACGATTTAGGAACCGCAATCACGAGTATGATGCACTCCTTCGACACCCCCTGCCATAGTCTAAAACTCCAGACGGTCAAAAGTTTAAACAATGTAGACGCACCACACAACGCATATGAAATTTTAGCAACCGCGTAACGCCTGCTATTTTGGCATATGACGTTGTCTAGCTCTGCAAGGTCGACTGCGACCAGAATATTCTGCGTTGTAACGGCAGATCGATAAAGTCATTTGCCCTTAAAGTTCATCATAGACGAGAGAAGGCACATTGTAGTTTTTCCTGACTTCAACTAAGCATGAAATGGAGTCAGTAAACCGCGAAGCCGGTCTCTGGTACCACTACTCTAGTGAGCCTCAGTTCACTCCAGTGCTGCGGCGACACCAGTGTTTTGAAATTTACTGCAGCAGGCGTGCATTCACAGAAGCCCAAAT
>NW_013574304.1:0-3866 GCF_000499745.2 Eimeria mitis | reverse complement strand
TGCAAACGTTGCAGCGAAACAAGTGCAGAACGGCTTCAAAACTGAATCTGCGTTCCACTGCGCCTATGACGATGGATATTCTGGTGATTGTCTATGGTGTAGCTTTACAAACCCCGTGTTAAAATGAATACGCACATCCTTGTCAAACTGTCATATTTTCTGAAGGAAAAGCGAGGACCGTACAAGACTCCTGGAGACCGTTGTTTAATTTGCAGAGGCCTCTGAATAAGTGCTACTCTCTCCTTCTGCAGTTGCTGCTGTCACCCAAAAAATCGCGATAGAAGCAAAAAAAAATTGAGTGTGGCAAAGTATCAGCACGCATTTCTACAAATGTGAATTAAAACCTGAGGGAAGCTGAACGCCTCCAGGCTGCTGCCTTCTCCATAAGTAACATGAACGCATTTATCCAATGCTGAGGCATTCGTGCACATCCATTCTTCTCTAGCAGTTCCACCTTGGCAAGAGGGGATTGGCTAGAAGCGTGGGAATCCGGTGCGCATACGCGCGTTTCTTTTCCACTCCACTCCTCCCTCCACAATTTACCGGGTGAACTTCTGATAGCCCTGGGACGCAACAATAGGTGTTGGTGCTTCCTGTCGAAGATAACGTCAAGACGTAACCTATGGAGCTGTCTCGCGTAGGCAAACACCTGCTATCTCGGCTGCCAGAGTGTGCTGAATGCTAGACGTTTCTGCGGAACCGAGAAACAGCTGTATCGCGAAACTCTGTCCGCGTGATAAACATCTATTTGCTGCTACACGATGGAAATGATTTCTATGCGTACTAGCGCACGTTTGGATCTGCCGTCTGACTCGTCTTCAACGCAGAACCCACTTTCAGCATCTGCCACTAACTCATCCGTGTTTACATTCAGTAGTAGATATTGCTTGATGCTCAAAACTGCGAAAACAGAACTCCCTCATCAAACCTTCCATGCAATTGCTGAGCAGAACCCCGGGAGATTGTAACACCAGAGAAGAGTTCGCCACACCACGGCCCTGGCCTCACGCACACAAACTGCATGAACATTCGATAGTCAAAGGCCAGCATATCTCCATAAAATATCCGTATTGACAGGCGAACTGGACTTCAACCGGCGTAAGCTAGCTAAACGCACGCTTAATCACAATAGCCGAACGACAGAGCTGGTTGCATGGGGTGTCTGTGTCGCATCAATCGTGCTGGCGAGACCACCAAGTACAGAAATTTTAAAAGGTTCGGACTGTGTATCGCAAGCACATTGCAACGCCGGTACCCCCGCTTGAATATGTACTTAAAGCTGCCGGAGATCAAACATGAACAGCATCGACCTGCACTCAGGCACATCTAAAACCAAGCCTGTTCTCGTACAACCTGAAAAGTAGCAGTGCCCCCAACCGTGCTGAGAGGATGATCCGGCTTGGCATCTTTCAGACTCGCTGCAAACTGTTCTAGTTGATTAAAGCTTCGCGACGCCTTCAGTGCGGATGATTGTTTCTGTGCGTACTTCCTGGCAAAACAGCAAGCGGCCGAAACGGTATAGAAGGATTCGCTACACTGCAGCCGTAGACACCGGAACACAAACTGTGAAGCCTCACGATGCTCACGCATGCAGGGACCCTAGCTGTCCACCAAATAATGCAGATATTCCTATCGGCAGACGCGACTAAATTCAACCACGGCAAACGGACCAAACGTAAGGTTGCTACCAACTGCAAAGCGATGCAGCAGATTGCATGGGGCACCGATGACAAATATAATCCTGCGTGAAGACGAACGAGAAGTGAAAATGCAGGGGACGTGCTTGAAGCATCATCTGTGTAGCACCATATGTGTGCAGGCGGTAGGCTTCTATCCTTTTTCCCTCTGCCTAACATGTTGTCCTATTGACGTTCGGTGAAAAGGTGCCGAGCTCCGACGAAGGAATAGCAGCGGTATATGGTATATTTGTAAGTATCGCCTATCCCAAACCCAAAACAGTTTAACCGGTCTCATCAAATCAGAACCGCCCGCCTGATCCACTGTTTAGGCCTTTTCCATACGCCTCCAAAATATAGTACCCTTGCAGAGAGAAGGCCTGCCTCCTCGTTGCTTCTGTCCAGGATGCTGGAGCGCGATTGCGCCTTGCCGTTAGGCGCCGAACTCGGACGAAAAAAGGTCAGCGAGATACTGGCATATCGCGTCTAGTCCATGAATCTTCCCAAGCCAAATTTGTCATCCCGTTCTACTGTGTACACGTGCTTTTGTGATGCACGATAGGTTCACAATCAGCGAAGGGTTCAGTGCTCTTCTGCGTAAGCGTCATTAGGATTTAGACGAGTCGGCCTGCGGAAGCCTGCCCTTTCCTACTTCCATTTTCCGAAGAACGTCTACAAACATACATGATCGAGGCACCCGCTACTGACCGCCACGTGTTTGCTGCTTTCCACCGCGTAATGCGCCGCTCAGATAGGACCCGAAGAGCTCATTTAGATCGTTTGCATTCTCCCGAGTCTGTCACGCACAAGCATAGCACAGTGACCTAGCACGCTACCCACGGTTAAAGCAAAACCATCGCGCGTTTCTCCTTACACTCGAACTCCAGCGCACGTATGCACACTATGCCTGCTCTCATACATCCTGAAACGTAGAATTGCCCATTCCCACACCGAACCGGCCGGCTTTTTTACAAAGACCTGGGTACAACAGCACGAGACTGTCGTTCTGCGAAGGGCTTCGTTCGTCACACAGAGAGCGTAGACACGCTCACACAAAGCGCATAACGCAATGGTGCTCGCGAAAGCAGCTCTCCCAGCTGTCCGCCAAATAGTGTGTATGCTTATGTCAACACACACAGGTGGATTCAACCGGGGCAAATACGCGAAGCACAAGCTTTCTATCAACTTCAGGACGATGCTGCACGCTTCATGGAGCGTCCTTGTTCAATCGATTCTTGCTGGTAGGCATCATCATCATCGTCCTATATGTTTACGCCGAAGGAGACATAGAAGGCACGCCAACCAAGGTGGCCTCTATCAGGGTCGCAACTGATGGCTATAAAAATATGCTACGAACATCCTCCCGAGTAGCAACTAGCTTAAACGTACGTCAGTAACACATGCAACCATTTGATAGACTCTGGAATCCGAACAATTTGAATATTGTCGCAACCCCAATACCGACCTGTACATTTAAAGGCTCGCCAGTAGTTGTGTCACCAAACAGCTACACAATGAGCTGCCGATTGCGCATTTTTTTGTGCAGGCGTCATTAGTATTTACACAAAGCGTTCTGGCCGCCTCCTCTGCCATGGGCCGCCATTCCCTATATTATACACGAAGCAACTACCATCATACATACCCGAGCTGGCCCACAATCCTACAATCCGCTTGGCATGAGCCATCGCCTCACCGTGACTGCCGCCTACTCCGTATTCCGCAGTCCATACGTTGCAACATCAACCTACCAGGACTGTCTGCCACGGCACATTTTGCCTTCCATATGCAGATCCTTCCTTCAAAAAGCCAGTGCCACTGACGACCGAGGAAAACGGCCGTGCCACTGAAAAGCAAGGAAAAATCCGGTTAAAGCCAAACAAGGTCCCACTTCTTGTCGACTGTTCTTTCCGACTGCACTTCCCTCACGTTGGACCGATAGATAAACGAACGCGAGTAATAAGACAGTCTGAGCTGCAAATACTCCCACACGTGCGGCAAGAATATGCATTTGCCTCGCACGCTTCAGACTTCTGGAAGAATGTCATCGTCGCTAAACGCTTCACGCCGCTCTGCCTCCTAATTCTGTGCATACCATCTGGCAAAAGCAACTCCCACTCACATCGCCAAACAAGGCTTCGTCCCACCGCGGCCAAATATCAGCGCGCAAACACTGCATAACCCTACGATGCT
>NW_013574303.1:2915-3403 GCF_000499745.2 Eimeria mitis | reverse complement strand
TATGTATATGTATATATATACAAATAAATATAAATATAAATGAATGTAAACATATAAATAAAAATAAAAAAATGTAAATAAAAATAAAAAAAAAATAAATATATAATAAGCTTGTATAAATGCTTGCACCCATAGAAAACAAAAACAAACAAAACAAAATACACACACACACACACAAATACATATCTACATATATATATATATATATATATATATATATATAAATTAGGGTTTAGGGTTTAGGGTTTAGTAGGGTTTGCGTACACCGATGAGTAGATGGCACACAACAGCTCCGAAGGTGCCGCCAAGCAGCAGCACTCTTCGCCCCAATTTATCCACCAAACACATGCAGCAGATAACCCCCATAAACTGCAGAAACAGAAACACACACACACACACATGAGGGGTTAGGGTTTATGAGGGTTTACGAGGGTTTACGAGGGTTTACGAGGGTTTAGGAGGGTTTATTACAACCCCAGGAGTCTTAG
>NW_013574303.1:2496-2815 GCF_000499745.2 Eimeria mitis | reverse complement strand
GGGTTTAGTGTTTATTAGGGTTTATGAGGGTTTATGAGGGTTTAGGGTTTAATACCTTCATAGCTCCTACACCTGCTCCAGCTAGATATGGGTCCTCTACACTACCCAAATAACCCCTTTTTAGAATCCCCTCTTTATAGATACTACAAATAAGTTAATTAGGGTTTAGTGTTTATTAGGGTTTATGAGGGTTTATGAGGGTTTAGGGTTTACCTTCATAGCTCCTACTCCCGCTCCAGCTAGATATGGGTCCTCAATCCCAGCTAAATTAAAAATATCAATGGCGAAGTAAACCACTGAATTTGCTGCCGTCAAATTC
>NW_013574303.1:1589-2396 GCF_000499745.2 Eimeria mitis | reverse complement strand
CCAGGGTTTACTAGAAACTAGGGTTTACTAGGGTTTAGGGTTTAGGGTTTACCTTCATAGCTCCTACACTACTGCTCCCCTCTACACTACCCAAATAACCCCTTTTTAGAATCCCCTCTTTATAAATACTACAAATAAGTTAATTAGGGTTTAGTGTTTATTAGGGTTTATGAGGGTTTATGAGGGTTTAGGGTTTAATACCTTCATAGCTCCTACTCCCGCTCCAGCTAGATATGGGTCCTCAATCCCAGCTAAATTAAAAATATCGATGGCGAAGTAAACCACCGAATTTGCTGCCGTCAAATTTTGCGCCACTGCACAGCCAATAGCCACCAGGATAGGTTTGTAGTGCATGCAGAGGAGACGCATATACTTGTGAAGAACCTGAACATAAATACAAATATATATATTTATATTTATATATATATATATTTATATGTATATATATGTATGTATATATGTATATGGGTTTGTAGTGCATGCAGAGGAGACGCATATACTTGTGAAGAACCTGAACACAAATATATATATTTATATTTATTTATTTATATATTTATATGTATATATATATATATATATATATATATATGTGTATATGTATATGGGTTTGTAGTGCATGCAGAGGAGACGCATATACTTGTGGAGAACCTGAATATAAATACAAATATATATATTTATTTATTTATATATTTATATGTATATATATGTATATATATATATGGGGGTTTATATATATATATATATATATATGAAGAACCTGAACACAAATATATATATATTTATATATGTATATATATATCTATATAT
>NW_013574303.1:1249-1523 GCF_000499745.2 Eimeria mitis | reverse complement strand
AAAAAAAAAAAAAAAAAAAAAAAAAAAAAAAAAAAAAAAAAAAAAACTTACAAATCTCCATGTATTTGGGTGTATTCCTCTGGCAGCGAGTTTATTTTGTTCGTTAATATTTTCTGCTTTTTCAACTTCTGTTTCGATGATAAGAATATCAAGAAGTTTATCTATTTCTTCTTTATATTTTTCTTCATTTATATTATTTTTTTTATTTTTTTTGTAGCCGTGTATTCTCTCTAAACTTTTTCTTGCTTTCTCTATTAAACCCAAACTAACCAAA
>NW_013574303.1:999-1169 GCF_000499745.2 Eimeria mitis | reverse complement strand
TATAGCGGGGTTTATGTACTTTTTGTTTTAGTTTAGTTTGGCTTGTGGCAATGTATGTGCAGCAACAAAAAAAATAAAATAAAATAAAATAAATAAAATAAATAAAATAAATAAAATAAACAAATTAAAAATAAATAGATAAATAAATTAAAAAATATAAATCGAACTGT
>NW_013574303.1:733-899 GCF_000499745.2 Eimeria mitis | reverse complement strand
TATAGCGGGGTTTATGTACTTTTTGTTTTAGTTTAGTTTGGCTTGTGGCAATGTATGTGCAGCAACAAAATAAATAACATAAAATAAATAAAATAAATAAAATAAATAAATAAATAAATTAAAAAATATAAATCGAATTGTTCACAGAGTAAAATAATATATTGTT
>NW_013574303.1:0-274 GCF_000499745.2 Eimeria mitis | reverse complement strand
CCCCAAACCCTAAACCCTAAACCCTAAACCCTAAACCCTAAACCCTAAACCCTCGCGTACCTGAGCACTGAGCAACCTCTTGACAAGCCACCAAAACCCCCCTGGCTTCATCTGGTGCTATCTCCGACATATATGTAGCGTAAACCACAAACCCCATCCCTACCCCCAGGCCGACAAAGAAGCGGCCTATTAAAACAAGCTAAGAAAACAAACAAACAAACAAAATAAATAAATAAATAAATAAATAAATAAATAAATAAATAAATAAATAAAT
>NW_013574302.1:545-3134 GCF_000499745.2 Eimeria mitis | reverse complement strand
CAGCAGCAGCAGCAGCAGCAGCAGCAGCAGCGTAGCAGCACAAAGAAAGGAGACAAAAGGAGGCAAGAGAGACAGTATAAAGGAGAGAAAGAAAGAAACAAACAAAGCAAAAAAATATATATATATAAAGGAGACAAAAGGAGACAGATGTCTCCCCCCCCCCGCTGCAGGGCCCCCTGGGGCCTCTGCTGTCTCCTTGCTGCTGGTTCGTTTTCTTTTTTTTTTTTTTTCTTTGTTTTGTTTTTTTCTTTCTTTTGTTTCTTTTTCTCTCTTTGTTTTATTCTTTTATTTCTTTTGTTTCTTAGTTTGTCTATTTGTTTTATTTTTATCTTTCTGTTGTTTCTTTTTTTCTTTGTTTTATTCTTTTCTTTTTTTTTTTCTCTATTTGTCTCTTTGTTTTATTTTTTTCTCTCTCCTGTTTCTTTCTTTTATTTATATTTATTCTGTTTCCTTTTTGTCTCTTTATTTTATTTTTATATATCTTCTGTCTCTTTGTCTGTCTCTTTATTTTATTTTTTATATTTCTTGTGTCGCTTTATCTGTCTCTTTATTTTATTTATATTTTTTCTGTCTCTTTCTGTCTCTTTATATCTCCTTTTGTCTCCTCCTATCTCTCCTTTTCTTCTGTCTCCTTTATTGCTGTCTCTGATTGTCTCTGCGTTTGTGTGTGCATGCAGCAGCAGCAGCAGCAGCAGCAACAGCAGCAGCAGCAGCACCCATACAGCAGCAGGAGACAGACACTCTGGGGCCTGATGTTGCTGCTGCAGCAGATTACAATCCTTTGCTGCCTCCGGATGCCACGGTGCCGCTGCAGCAGCAGCAGCAGCAGCAGCAGCAGCAGCAACTGCAGCAGCAGCAGCAGCTGCAGCACGAATGGTTGATGCAGCAGCAGCAGGAGCAACAGGAGCAGCTGCAGCGGGAACTGTTGCTGCAGCAGCAGCGGGAAGAGTTGCTGCAGCAGCAGCAGGAGCAGCAGCAGCAAGAGCAGCTGCAGCAGGAGCAGTTGCTGAGGCAGCAGCAGGAGCAGCTACAGCAGCAGGAGCAACTGCAGCAGCAACAGGAGCAGCTACAGCAGCAGGAGAAGCTGCAGCAGCAGCTGCAGCAGCAGCAGCAGCAGCAGCAGGAGCTGGAGACTACCAGCACAGACACAGGAGGAGACAGTGTCTCCGAAGACAGCACATTGTATGGCCGCCGCCGCCGCCGCAGCAGCAGCAGCAGCAGCAGCAGCAGGAGCAGCAGCAGCAGCAGCAGCAGCTCTGCTTCTGCTTACAGCACTGCAGCAGAAACAGCATACGACAGCAGCAGCGAGGAGACAGAGACAGCCAAAGAGGAGACACAAACCACCACGCAGCAGCAAGCTCTCCGTACTCTATATTGTTAGTCTCTCTGTCTCTTTCTGCTTTTCTCTGTCTCCTTTTATATATATCTCTCTCCTTTTGTCTCTTTCTGTCTCTTCTTTTGTCTCTCTCCTTGTCTCTCTCCTTGTCTCTCTCTCCTTTTCTCTCTCTCTCTCTTCTTTTGTCTCTCTCCTTCTCTCTCTCCTTCTCTCTCTCCCCCTCTGTCTCTCTCCTTTTGTCTCTCTCCTTTTGTCTCTCTCCTTTTGTTTGTCTCCTTCTGTCTCTCTCTTTTTTTGTTTCCTTTTGTTTGTCTCTCTTTCTGTCTCTCTCTTTTTGTGTGTCTCTTTCTGTCTGTCTCCTCCTATCTCTCTGCTTTTGTTTGTCTCCTTCTCTCTCTCCCCTTTTGTTTGTCTCTTTGTTTTTGTCTCCTTTTGTTTGTCTCTTTGTTTTTGTCTCCTTTTGTTTGTCTCTTTGTTTTTGTCTCCTTTTGTTTGTTTCTTTGTCTTTGTCTCCTTTTGTTTGTCTCTTTGTTTTTGTCTCCTTTTTTTGTTGTCTCTTTCTGTCTCCTTTTATCTAGCTGCAAAGGAGACACCACAAAACCAGCGAGGAGACAGAAAGGAGACAGAAAGGAGACAGAAAGGAGACAGAAAGAGACAGAAAGAGACAGAAAAAGGAGACAGTTAAGCTTATTGCTTGTGTCTTTGCTTTTGCTGCTGCTGCTGCTGCTGCTGCTGCTGCTGCTGCAGTTCGTCTGAAGGAGACACTGGAGACACCCCACAACCCCAGGGAGCTGCCTATACACCTCGCGCAGAAGCTGCTGCGACAGCTGCAGCAGCTAGCTGCTGCTGTTGGGGACGGAAGAGACACAGAACTCGCCAGGCGTAAGTGCTGCTGCTGCTGCTGCTGCTGCTGCTGCTGCTGCTGCTGCTGCTGTATCCCCCGCTACTCCACCTCCTTTGTTGTCGTTGCTGCTGCTTCTAATCCCCTCATTTGTGCTGCTGCTGCTGCTGCTGCCGCTGCTGCTGCTGCTGCCGCTGCCGCTGCTGCTGCCGCTGCCGCTGCTGCTGCTGCTGCTGTTGCTGCTGCTGCTGCTGCTGTCTCTTTTCAGAGATAGCCGAAGGGGCCAAGTCTGGAGACCCGCGCGACGCCATCGCTTTGCTGCAGCAAGAAGGTGAGGGAGACATATTAAAGGAGACAGATCCTTCTATCTGCTGCTGCTGCTGCTGCTGCTGCTTTTTGCTGCTGCTGCTGT
>NW_013574302.1:0-236 GCF_000499745.2 Eimeria mitis | reverse complement strand
GGCCCCCGGGGGCCCCGGGGGCCGGGGCTGGGATCGGGATCGTGGGGGGCAGCGGGATCGCCCCACAGTTCGTCTCCACCGCAACACACAAAAGCTGCTCGCCCTAAACAGCAGCAAAAGAGCAGCTGATGATGCAGCCAGGAAAATATGGAATATTAAAGAGACAGAACAAACACGTAAATATACAGACACACACATATATATATATATATATATATATATATATATATATAATA
>NW_013574301.1:2017-3136 GCF_000499745.2 Eimeria mitis | reverse complement strand
CGCCTTGTCTGCTACTGCAGCCCACAGCGCCCAGTCAACACTGCTGCTGCTGCTGCTGCTGCTGCTGCTGTTTTTGCTGCTGCTGCTGCTGGGTATGTGAAGCTCCATGATGGCGCTCTCTGCACTCTTCGTTGCTGCGTGCCAGGGGCCTCTACCCCAGCTGTCTAGCCACTGCAGCACATCTTCCTGCTGCAGCAGCTCATCTGCTGCTGCTGCTGCTGCAACTGCAGCATCAGAACGCGAAGCAACCACAAAGGGACTCCCTGCTGCTGCTGCTGCTGCTGCTGCAGCAAACTTCATGGCGCCGCTTTGGCCCCCAGCATCCCCCGCAACGCGGCTACCAAACTGCTGCTGCTGCTGCTGCTGCTGCTGCTGCTTCTGCTGCTTCCGCTGCTGCCAGTCATCCCAACGCCTTGCTGAGGCGTCTTTGCTTCGCTGCTGCTGCAGCGCCGCCTTCACTTGCTGCTGCAGCTGCTGCCGCTCTTGCTTTATTGTATCATCATCATCACCATAGGGCTGTGTACGCGATTCGTTCCGCTGCTGCCGCCGTTGCTGCTGCTGCTGTTGCTGCTGCTGCTGCTGCTGCTGCTCCTTGCTGCTCTCATTTGAGTTGCTGCTGCTGCCTTTTCTATTACCAAATTTGTCACTCGGGGGCCCCCGGCCCCCGCCTCGTCCCCTTGAGGAGAAGTTTCTACTCTTGTTGCTGTTTTTGTTGCTGCTGCTGCTGCTGCTGCTGTTGCTGTTGCTGCTGCTGCTGCTGCTGCTGTTGAAGGCAGCAGAGTGCCTCTTCAGACTTCTGGGGGCCCCCGAGCCGCCCCGTGGGGGCCTCCGCTCTGCCCTTGCAGCGCCGCCCCTGCGATGCACAGACATCGCGGCGCTGCTGCTGCTGCTGCTGCTGCTGCAGCTGCTGCTGCTGCTGCTGCTGCTGCTGTGGCTGCTGCTGCTGCTGCAGTTCCTCCTGCTCTTGTGCCTCACAGCAGGACTCTTACAGAAGAAATTTCAGCAGCAGAAGCCGAGCTGAGACTGCCTCCGTGAGGATCGATGCTGCTGCTGCTGCTGCTGCTGCTGCTGCTGCTGTTGCTGCTGCTGCGGGGCCCCACAGTCGGTCATCCCGGCTTA